>NC_045743.1:5705000-6005000 GCF_008692095.1 Etheostoma spectabile | reverse complement strand
CCATGTATATGGTCCTGTGTTTATTTAAAAAGATCCAAGTTCCGCTCATGCCTACCATCCCCCAAGTGTGAATAACAATTAGCACTGCAAAGTGCACTATCTAATAAGCCAGTCACCAACCAATTAAATCTCATAATTGCCCTACTTAAGAGCTATAAGTAATCTAATTAGCACAGCTGGCTCCTCTTTATGGGTGAAAGAGGAGGTGCTACAATGAGATGCTTGGTCCTTCTTACTTTACCTTTAAGTTGCCCATGGTCCATCTGCCCAAATTTTCTGTCAAGAAAAGAAAGGGTTAAGGCCTGTGTACGCATGTGTACACACCCACACTAATCAGGTTTGTTGGTGGTGTGTGAAAGTGGGAAACGTTATACATGTGTGCATGGATATGTACATGATTTGAAAATAACAAGCCCCAAAAATATTCAACGTTTTGGGTGAATGTAAATAATACATGTTGTTAACAGGTGAAGCTGCTTAGAGGCAATTAACAGCCTCAGAGTGTGTCAATGAGAAAAGACGTTTGTTTTTATTTGACATAAATTGTAAATAGAGACCGCCAAGGTGTTGACATGCAGCAAATATCCTTGAACTTGCAGTTACATCTTAGACTACAAGAAAACCAGAACAGATTTTTATACATGTACAGTAGATGTGTAACTTGATGTGTTCACAAGACTGAGAACACATTAGCAAATATAGCTCACAACTCCCTTGACAGGTCTGCACTATCGGGACAATATTTGCTTACAATACAGCATGGCAGGCATGCAACTAAAAGTGTGTTCTTTCTGTCCATGTAGTCATCCAGTCTTCTATCCATTCGCTGCCTTAGCCTGTGAGGTGAGTACTGGCACCATTCCAGTTCAAGTCGCCCTCATTGATTGTTCTCATCCTATCAAAAGTGCTAACTAAAGTGCTCTGATCCTAAACACACACACACACACACACACACACACACACACACACACACACACACACACACACGCACACACATTAAAGCTTGATCCTCTTTCATCTGATTTTTGTCACATTGTGATGTTTGTTGTACAGGGGGGGGAAAGCATTAGGATTAAATACTTGTGCTGGCTTTGCCATATTATCTACGTGTAATAATTATTACAAAACATAACACAAAGATGGAGAGATCCACTGGTGCTTGAATTAAACTGTTGCACTTTACAGCACTGGCCCTCCACATGGAGGTTGCAACCCATCTGGTAGGGACAGAAGATGGGGGGGGGGGGTTGGAAGAGGAACACAAATGTCAAAAACACATTTCAGATCTACAGTGACTGCGCAATCATTTTAAAACGTTTGAGAGGTTTGCTTCCTGTTAATTTGAAATATTTATTATTTGCAGCCCTGACGCTTTCCTATTATATGCAACATAGCTCAGAAAGACGCAATAAAATAATTGTTAAAAATCACAGTTGGCAGTTGTGTGAATGCTCACACTGAAATTAATATAGTGTGTACTTCTTAATTTTGCAAGCCAACAATTTTGACAACTTCTGCTCCACACAAGCAGGCCAACGCAACATCTGCAGCTGTAGCTATCTGGTCTAACCTCTGCAGATGTTCCGCAGGTTCTAAACAAATAACGAAATTAATTAAACTCCACAGTGGAACACAAAAGGGAAGTATAGAAATAATGGTAGTTAGCAAACCTAAACAGCAGGGGTCACAATTTTCTTATTACGCTGTTCCTGTTTTAAACATAGAGGCCAAACTAAACAACAAAATGTTTTTTTTGTCATTGCCTTCCACAACAACCTATATGGGCGTTTTTCAGATTTTTAAACCCCTACTATCGGGACAACTTCATTTGTCAGTGCCCTAGTCAAGTTTAGGCCCAACAGCTACTTTGTTAATGTTAGGGTAAGGTTGCGGTCATGTTTAAAATAAATCAACCCTGACTGTATGTAAGAAACAAGCAGCAGTGCAAACAGCGGTCTCCCGTGTCAATGTAGAGAATTTCTACCACACCTGTGTTATGGGGAATTTCTGGACATATGACACTGACTTTTTATAAGATTTGTTTCCTTGGTTTGTGTAAGGTGCATTCAGGTCTGCATAGTGCAATCTGTCTTTTTTTGGTTCGATGGTTATGTTGACTAAGTCTGTACACCGTCAAAGATTTCCTTGACGATGTACAGGTAAAACATTCCATCCAGTTTTCTATTAGCTATAGTGGCGAGATAGAACGCTGTTGTGTAGGTCTGTTTTAAGACCAAATTATTATAAATGTGTTTTGTGTTTTGGTAATCTCTGTCCAATAGACAAGGTAAACTTTCTCACACACACATATCCATTAACTACAACATCAAACAAAAACAACATAAAAACAAAACAAAAACATCTGCCCCAGATGTGTGCGGTTATATTGTCCAGTTACTAGAAATGATTCGTTCAGAATCAAGAAGTCTAAGTGGTCCTATGATAAGCACACAAATCCCATCCGGCCCCGGAAGCTTGAAGGGGAGTGTGAAGAGACAATGACAGACAGAGAGCGTGGTGTGGAGGTTAATGTTTGCTCGCTCCTGACTGACTCCACTGAAGTGTGTACACAGTGCTAACAGAGGTCTGCTCTCACCAAAGAGAGCTCCATCGTACAGCAGCTCCTCCACATTTGACTGCATAACTAGCTGGGCAATAATAGGCTGAACTCTCATTTGCTGTAAAAACATTGTGGCTGATTTATAGAAGCCCGAAATTGTTTGCTATGTTTGCATACAGTAGTCTCTGTTTATGTGTAGCCCCTTTCAGACACATACTCCATTACGTAAATTTGTTAGTGTTAAGAAATAGTATCTAATGATTGGATTGATGATGAAGGAGAGAGGCTTTAGTTCCAATGAAGAATTAACAAAAGTTCTAATAAAACAGAGTGACGAAAATGACGTGACAAAGACAATTGTTACACTGCAGCTGACTGAATAACATGCCTCCTCTTCAGGAGTCACATCCATCAGTCCCAAATCATTGTAAATTTCAGAATTATATTCCCTGTACCTGGGGCGCGTCTATTTCCATTGGCCTGCTGTTGGCATGGTGATATTTTGGGTGCATTTCATTGGCTTTCTTCATAGCCTCAAATGTGATGGTCACACCTCTAGCGTGCACATTTGGGTTTCTCACAGACACAGATCAAATGTTATTATGTGTTCTAATCTAGTCTCAGCACAGCATGGGATGGTTTTAAGCCTAAACCATATGTTTGCTTCCTGCTGTGGGACAAATGTTTTCTTTCAATATGTTAATGCCAGACTTTACCTAATTAACACAACATCACTGCTGTTTGCTGTGTGGGGGGATTGAGCCTCCTCCTGTCTGTTAAATGTCAGATATGACCTAATCAATTCTTTTAGAAGCTTGGTTTGGTGTGAGTCAGTCAAATGCTAATTAAGGCTAGTCAGGGAACATAACCGAAAGTACATTGTTTTCAAAACATAAACATTGGTTTTAACTTTTTTTTAAACCAAACACTGGCAATTGTACACAACGGTGTCATGTTTAAATAAATGTCTGAGTAACTTTTTCTCAGTCTTTGGTTGGACCTAGTAAAATTTAACTTTTACTGGAGTGTTTCTGTAGTTGGTTGTTTCCCTTAAAGTAGCTCCTCTGTTGTCCTAAAGGCTGGATTTTCCATTCAATTGTTCACCAACATGGTCTGCAAGATATTCACCATATGCAGATTTTCTGGTCTCAGTGTATCTATAAGAAAATATTTTATTATTATTATATTGTAGTTGTCGAATGTGGTGGACGGTTGCCTATTCAGTTAGCTGGGAAGATAGCATGTCAGGCTGAGCTTGTTAACTTTAAGCAAACATTATTCCTAGCTGTCAAGGTCCTGTCATGTTTGCATAAAGCTATTACCAAGCATTAACGTGACAGATTTAGAAAACTTAGAAACTTGTCCTCTCAACTGTTCTTGTTGCACAATAGCTGGCATGACACTAGTAGGTCACCTTGCTCTGTTTAAACAAGGTGCTGAGAAAAGCACTCAAACTTATTTTTGCCACTGTGCCAGGTGTCTCATTGTTACCAGGTTGGGAACAGAACGTTACACATCTGAAGGCAGGTTAATTTGGACTGCTTAGCACCCTGTGTTCCCCCAGGCTGTAAAAGCAGTACGGAGATCACGTCTTGCTCCCAGTCAGCTGAAGTATTCAGAATCAAGCATTTGCCACACGCACGCACGCACGCACGCACGCACGCACGCACGCACGCACGCGCGCGCACGCACACACACACACACACACACACAACCACACACACACACACACACACCACACACACACACACACACACACACACACACACACACACACACACACACACCACACAGCTCAAATATCGGGGGCCTGTTGCACGAAGGTAGAATAAAGATATCCAGGATAAGTGAAAGCGCAGCTTGACTTAGTGTGATCTGCTCATCGCGGCTTAGTTGGTTGCACGTTTGCCGAGCCGGGATGAACAGGTGAAGCTATGTCAAGCCAGGTGTAGATAGCTGGGAGAAGTGCACGTTTACGGCTTTCTTAAATAGACCACGGTATCGATCACAGATTTACTGATGCAGAAATGGAGAAGACGCATGCGCCATATGTTTCACCCAATGAGCAGCAGCTTCTAATGGAAAGTAACGAGGAGATAAAGAATATAATATGCAGAAAGGGAAATACGGCTGTTATCAAACGGAGATGAAAAGCCCAACAGACTATAGCAGACCGACTGAATGTGTAAGGATGTAAAAATATCTGCTTCGCCTACTAGTCACTCCACTTTTTTTTTTTTTTACAAAGTTGTAAGCTACACTGTGTTTTGATTGCTTTAAATATGCTAGTTTCATGTTTCTGTTTTTATGTGAAAAATGTGCTGGTTTTACTGTAAAGTGTCTTTAAATATCCTACCATGTAAAGCACAGCATAAATACAATGTATTATTTAGCCTACTTTTGCCTTTAAAAGTGAGCAGAAGGAATTAATGTTCCTCGGGGAAATGTACCCTAAGGACTACAGGCTTAATTTTGCATGAACATGTTTTACAACCATATGCACAGATCTCTATAAGTTGTCTAATTCTAAATGTCTTTGTACAAATAATGTTAATACAGAACAATCAGAAAAGGACAAAAACTAGAAAAAGAAGTAAGTTACTTCAATTGATGCTGTGAGCATATATGGAAAACCATATTCCTGTTTCTTTTATTCTGAAGAGTGACAGCACCAAAATAAAAAGCTTAAGAAGCATTCTGGTGTTCCCGGTGTGATTAATGTAAACTACACTACACGTACAGTATGTAGGCCACGTTATTGGTCCAGTGATGTGAGACTTATTGAGAAGGTTATGAAACCAAAGTAAGCTATTATATAAAAAATAAGGAATAACTTGAACACGTTTTATTTTGGATCAGAGCTGCAGCTGATTTTAACACATGAGACTCCAGGATTAATCTTAGCCTGGCTGTTAGCCTGCTCTGGACCAGGCTAGCCGCAAAGAAAACATTTCCATGGTTGCTTGGCTGGGCTTAATTCAACCTGGTTTCGTGCAACCACGTCAAAGCTAAAGTTATTCAGGATAAATTGAATTTGATTGAGAAGAAAGTTTCTGCGGATAAGTCAAAAGATGTTTGTTTGTTTTTTTAACTGATAACTTTTATAGAGTAAAAGAACTATGACTATGAACTTAGGGATAATTTTTTAAGAGTAATTCTCATTGTATGAATTATTTTTCCCTATTCCCAAGAATTCTGTTTATCAACCTGTGACGCTGTCCCTGTGTACACACACACACACACACACACACACACACACACACACACACACACACACACACACCACACACACACACACACACACTCACTCTCAAATACGCACATAAACCAATTGTACTACACTTCATAATCATGTGGTTTCCATAGCTGAACAGAATGATAACGCACAGGCTTATCTGTAACCATGACAACACACTGGATCTACTGTGGGTCCTCTGACGCTTGTTCTGAATCGGCAAAGTGTTGTGAATGGTGTTTGGATAGGAACAGAAGCCTGCTGCTGTGAGAACACTTTGAGATAGCAGGACCTTTGATAATGGTAAAATCCAGAGGGATTCTGGGTGCACTTTATGTTCTGATGACCTTGGATGATAGTTTTCGTATGGACCTGAATACCTTCTTCTCATGTGAAAGCCAAAAATAATGGTTGCCATAGACAACTGATGTTGAAATGAAAAGCTGAATGAAATACACAGTAACATGCAGGATATTCATAGTACACTTCTGTCTAAGCTGAGAAAGAATGTAATGTATATCTGCTGTGCCTGACAGATGTTAATAGTAGTCAATGTTTGGACCCAAAACAATGTGTTCTTTATTTGAGTCAGCCATAACAAGACCCAGTACCCAACCCCCCCACCGTTTGCCGTCCTCTGCAGACGGAAAGGGCATCCGGAGAGCACCATAAAGAGGAGAAGACCGTGGTCATTGAGTTCCTCTAAAGTTCAATCAGATTCAGCAGAGGCCCACCGCTCTCCCTCTCTCTCTCCTGCTCTGTGTGTGTGTGTGTGTGTGTGTGTGTGTGTGTGTGTGTGTGTGTGTGTGTGTGTGTGTGAGCAAAAGACACTGAGATTTTAAGATTGTATTTAATAAGCAAGGGGAGGGGATACACTGACCCTGAGGCAGACTGACCCCAGGGTCAAAACAACAGGAAGGAAGTCACATGACCCATTTGAACTCAAAGAGAGTAGGGGGGGGGGGGGGGGTGTAGAGAAACACAGACAAACGCAGATGAACACACAGAGAGAGGGAGTCGAGGGATAAAGGGGTGGGACTTGTGCTTTTCTCTCTTGTTTTTCTCAGTCAGTCTGACGCAGGTGTCTGCAGACATGCTTGGTGCCTGTCCAGGTGTGGATTACAACATCAAGACCAATACAGGGAAAACAAGAGTCAGGGTGAGACAGAAGAGGAGTGATGTAAAAGCAACAGACTCGGAGAGAGACAGAGGGAAAGAAAAAGACTGAATTTTTACACTTTGCATAACACTATTCTCTTGTTGTTGTTGTTACCATAAAAAAACGTTTTGTTACTAAGAAAAGCAGCATTATCAATAAAAATGAATAGATTAAGCTTCCTAGCAACATCTAGCCAAAATAGGGTGTGTGTGTGTGTGTGTGTGTGTGTGTGTGTGTGTGTGTGTGTGTGTGTGTGTGTGTGTGTGTGTGTGTGAGATAAGGTGCAAAAACAATATGATTGGTACAGTATTTGGCTTGAACAGTGGAGAGATGTCCAGGTCAAGAGGCAGGATAAACGGAGGCCATTAATGACACGTATCATTGGTCCTTCAGCTGCTAACAGAGTGGCACTGTGATATTGGGTCATACAGTGGTGCTCAAAAGTTTACATACACATGCTTAAGTTGACTAAAAAGAGGAATAAAAAAATCATGTTTTGGAAATTTATTTTAATACCTAAATTAAAAAATGAGGTAAAATCCAACCTTTAAGGACACCAATTTTCTTTGTGAATGAATAACGTATTGTAAATAAATAAATGTTCTTATTTAAAATACAGGGGTCATAAGTATACATACCCCTATGTTAAATTCCCATAGAGGCAGGCAGATTTTTATTATTAAAGGCCAGTTATTTCCTGGATTCAGGATATTATGCATCCTGATAAAGTTCCCTTGGCCTTTAGAATTAAAATAGCCCCACATCCTCACATACTCTTCACCATGCTTAGAGATAGGCATGGTTTTATTTCAGTTAGACTAATACCTGGTTTGATTTGCATTGAGAGATGATTTTATAGAAAGTATCCCATGCCTATCTCTAAGCATGGTGAAGAGTATGTGAGGATGTGGGGCTATTTTAATTCTAAAGGCCAAGGGAACTTTATCAGGATGCATAATATCCTGAATCCAGGAAATAACTGGCCTTTAATAATAAAAATCTGCCTGCCTCTATGGGAATTTAACATAGGGGTATGTATACTTATGACCCCTGTATTTTAAATAAGAACATTTATTTATTTACAATACGTTATTCATTCACAAAGAAAATTGGTGTCCTTAAAGGTTGGATTTTACCTCATTTTTTAATTTAGGTATTAAAATAAATTTCCAAAACATGATTTTTTTATTCCTCTTTTTAGTCAACTTAAGCATGTGTATGTAAACTTTTGAGCACCACTGTATGAATGTGAGCTGTAAGAACTGCTGGTTTATTGGTGGGTGGTTAAACTTTGACCTTTTGATGTTTACACCTTTAGACCTCTGATGGATATAAAAATCTTCCAAAATAAGTCACAAGTACATACTTTTTTCTTAAAGGCTAGGTAATTTCCCGGCAGGACAAGTTGTATAAAACCATACATTTACCATTTCCCACACATGTCATTCAGAAAAACAGTGTTCTGTGAGAATGTACGCATGTACAGACAGGCATGAAACGTTGTTTATTTAGGTTTTAGTTTCAGTTTTTTAGTTTGTTTTGAGTTTGCAGGCTGGTGTACACACACATGCACTTGCGTACACACATCCACCTCCTTCACACATGGGCCCCACTGGCCGGCACGTTCTGTGTCAAATACAGGAAGGAGATTATTAGCTTCCTGAGGAGCTGATGGGAACGGCAGCAGGGGGAGCACCAGACAGAGAGGAGGACAGGATGAGGTCAGCAGTACTATGGATCGGCTGGTCGGCAGCTTTCAGTATCAGTTACCGCACAACATTGAGTTAGAAATTGAGATTTCGGGGGGTTGTGGCAAATGTAGTGGACTAGGTGGATTAAAAGACAAAAATAGGTGATGAATGATGGGAAATGTCAACACGGAGGCTTTTGTGCCAAAATCAGTCACAGTCATTCTTTGAGAGTGATTGCTGGCTTGGAGGGTGGAGAGGGAAAGTGATATTGTACTAGACAGGATATGGAGGTCAAGAGGCTGTCTGACCAAGGATACACCGTGGCCAAAGCACTTCAATTTAAGCCATTAAAACTCGCTTGACCTTCAACCTGCCAAAACTGTCAGAGAGACTTGGACAGCACCGTAGGTATTGATTTTGTCGACGGTGGGGACGGTGGAGATGGTAGGTACGGTGGGTACATGTACCTATCAGATTTCATCATGAGCCATTTTGTGCCCACCACTTTTTTTTTGAAAACCTCAAGCTCAATTTAGTTTAAAAAAAAAAGTTCATAACGCATATAATTCTTGAGCGACAGATGCCAAACAATCCACAAAAATTACAACAGGGCATGCACAGACATAGCGGTCGTGCTGCTACGCTGGCTACATGCTTCTTTCCTTTCATAGCTCCTCTCTCTGAGTCTGATCACGTCATGTCACATTGTCAACATGGTACATGAAGCAGAACATAGTGGGTCATATGCTTTTTTAAATGCTTTTTGAAAACTTAAGGCTTTCTTCTTCATAAAATGTGTCGGACATCATCACATTTTTTTTATTATTTACATTTGTTAGCTACAGGACAGAGTCTTTCAAAACATGTCCTGCGCGAAAGAGAAAAAAAAAATGAATGCGTCAATGTACCCAGCATTTCTGAAAATGCACTTCCAAATGCGTCTCTGTCCCCAGCACATTTCAAATCCAACTTTTGGACAGCAACAAAATGTCCAGCACTCCTCTTATCAGCTGTCCCATGATGATTATTGTGTGTATAGCCAAATACGTGCGTGTGATACTCCTTCTTTGCGTGCCATTGTCCAGTGCATATGTTTGAACAGAAGATAAATGAGCGTGCAGGTAGCTGAAAAAAGGTCACATTGTACTTGGTGATTTTTTTCTGTGACTTGAGACACAAAGAGAAAGAGAGAAATTTGTCAAGTTGGATAAAATTGCAATTACATCAGGAAGATGAGCGAAATGGAGAACACATAATGTGCCGACAGGCTAGAGATATGAGCTGATCAGAGCATGTCTGCTGCGCTTTTTTTTCCTCCACACATTTGTATTTCAGGTCGTGTGGCTGGGTGGAGGCCGTGTGATATATTGTTGGTGGTGGAGGGGTAAACATATCACGGTGTCATTACCACAGAGAAAAACAGAAAACACATACGCACACAGATTCATGTAAACACAAACACATCCCTCTCACTACAGTATTACTTTTTTTCTTATGCGCAGTCACATTTACCCAATCCGGCCCTCAGCTCAGCTTTGTTCCAGCGAGCAAGTGGGTTTAAAAACAAATGACGTGCTTGGCCTTTTATTATGTTCCGGACACTGTTTTTCCTGAAGGCTGGAATGCTGACAGGAATGTGTTGTTGCTCTGCTAGCGCTCAGAGGGAGAAAAACCTATCATGCTATCATACTCGAGGAAAAAGAAAAGAGAAAGATAGGAGAGAGAACAGAGTGGAGCAGGGATTTAAAGAGAAAGGGGGTGGTTTAAAAAGAGAGGAAAATGGCCTTTGCCAAAAGTAGTTGCTCGGTGTGGTTGGAGATGTGATGGAAGCTTTACTGCTTTTTACTGGCCTACTCTCTCTCTGTCTCCGGTTTTTATTATAGCTGTTATGATGCTCTGTGCTCAGGCCAGGCTTGTTATTGGCCTGCTAGTCTAAACTGTGCTGCTGCTGCTGGTCTCCCTTGCTCTTTTACTGTACAGTTGGGATGTTTTTCTACTTCACCAGGCCTGCATAGAAGACAGTCAGACAGACACTTTCAGACCGTTTTTTTTCCTGAAGACATGTACATACAAAAAGTGATGGCAGTAATTGTGTGAAGAATTAATAAAGAGGAAGTTTAAACCCTCTTCACTTTTTTTCCCCTCTGGGCCAATCACTGTGTACCCCCTCTATTCCAACATCGGAAAGCTCTGGAAGGGAGGGAGTGACAGATGCTGTTCGACCATCCGACAAGAATACTGACGCTCACTACTCCCCCCAGTCGACTCCCTGGGTGTGAGACAAGGGGATGTTTTGTGTGGTTGACCCGTGTCCACTACTGTTGGCTCTAGTCTGCCCTCTTTAGCTGCCCATTCAGCATGTTGAAAAGATGGTAAGAAAAAAAGCATTGGTTGTTTAATATTGATTTATCAATTTATGTCGACTCTATTCAGCATTCTGCCTGATGCTCAGTGCGACAAAGATGCCATGAAGACAAATTTCCTTGTTGTGATCGTCAATTCACAGAATGTGTCTTTCAAAAATCTGATGCGTTTTTAAATTTCAGAGACACAGGGTGATCCATGTGTCACATATTCTGCTTTGTAAAGTAAACAACAAATTGGGTCATAGTTGAAATCTTTTGAATAAATGTGTGTAATGTCGCAAGATTATTTATTACGCAAGAAGTACTTATGTGTAGATATCTTTTGTGGGTGAGATGGATTGCACAGTCCATACATAAATGTAACAAGTATGGCAAAGATCTAGCTACATGTCTAAAAAATCACTTAGTAATGGAGTCTATTCATGCATTTGTATAGAATATGGGAGCTGAGTTTAATGTTAACTGAACATGAGAGTGCATTCAGAGAGCAAAGAGGAATTAGCAAAAAAAAAACTTTAAAATGTGTATATGTAACAGGCTCATCCTTCACCAAAAGCGCTCAGGGACCTATTTGTCCCAACAGAGAGAGGCGGGTGAGGGATGATCAGTCTGTCTGGAGCTCAGAGCAGGGAAGGAACACCCAAGATGGATGAGAGAGGGGCTAAATGAGAAAAGGTGGATCAACAAGAGCGGGAGAAAACAGGAGCAGAGGAGAAGACAGCTGATAGGACGAGGGAAGAGAAGATGAGCGATGGGTAGACAGTCTTTCTTTTGATCCATCATTGAGTGATGCTCCATTCAATCTGTTGACTGAGACCACCTGGGGCACTCCGAGAGAGGCTGTGTGTTTGTTTATTAGCACTCGGGGGGGGGGAGGGGTATCACTCAGCTATAGATGACTGTCAGCCTCACAGCCCTCCACATTAGGATGATTGAAGGAAACTGATGGCGCACTTCCAGACAGTGTCAATGTCTTTGGAGCGCTCGAAAAACCTGCTGTGTGATCTCATTGATGGAAAACAGCTTTCATTACACTGATACAGGAGAAGCCAAACAACAAAATCTTTTGTATCTCGAATCCCATTTTGTTATTGTTGTCAATGAAATTAATAGTCGAGTGGGGAAATTCATCCACGTCTCTGTTTTATGAGTGCTTCACTCCTTTTTTCCTCTGGTTCCCTGTTTTTTCTTACTTTGCCTTGTTCTTCAACAGTGTGTTTCCCTAATTATTTATTTATTTTCCATTCACCACAAACGACATCCTTCATTCATATAATAATGTGGTAAATCCCAAATGAGGCTCCCATCCCCCCTCACTTCTCCCACTCTTCACAGGCTCTGCTTTCTGCAGTTATCCACCTGTCCTGTTTATCACTTGCTACACACACACACACACACACACACACACACACACACACACAGGAATGACCTCATACAGGGGTCAAAGCACAGGCTGAATATGTCTTTGTGACCAGAGGTGATAACTCAAAATGTAAATGCAAACAATAATGGCATTGTCCTTCAGCTCTCATTCACATTCTCTCACTTCCTATCCGGCCATCGCTTTCAAATATAGAAACATTTGAAAAGAGCATGGAGTCAATCTGAGATTGGCGATTCGACAACATTGTCTCAGTCTAGTGTAAAAACTGCATGTCCTTGCTCTGCTCTGTGCGTCATACGGAGAGCAGCCGAGATAAGTAATGAGCCCTGAGAACACAGAACATATCAGAAAAAAAGAACAAAACTTGATAGAGGCAACACATAGATTAGAGGAACGGAAACATTTGTGGTCATCTGTTTAAATGACAAATACATTCCAAGAAAATTTTAGGCAAAGACAGTGGTGAACAGAAAGAGTTAACAAATGTTAAAAGGTAGAAATTTGAGTCTACTAATTTCGATAAGTAGCTAAATGTTCCACTGCACAGTGTACACCTGTGTACGAAATTAACTTAGTGTATGTAACATTAAGTTACAATTGCCTTAGTTTGTTCTTCCCAAAAAGGCGTTCCCTTGAAGATGGTGACACCTTTGACTGATAATGATCCCTAACTGTTACGGGAACAGTGATGTGAAATTAGCAACATAGACACCACAGTACTCTCAGCTCGTGCAGCTGTAAAACCTGAAGCAACAATGGCAATTACGCCACCGTTGCTTCCTGGACTGTGTGACAGTGTAAACATCACCAACTCTACTGTAATTTGAGGAAGATGTATTGTACATAGAAGCAAGAGAGAATTAGTGGCTCTGTTTGTCATGGCACTGCAATGGTAGGATTCTACACTGTAAACCCAGATTTAGTTGTCATTAAACGTTTAGTTTATTTTTAGAGTTTTGTGGAGCTGATAGTCTTAATTAGCTTTGTATCAACTCATTTGACAATGGCTTTAATGTAATGGACGTTTATTAATATAAACAAATACGCCCTAAAGCTTTAACTTAACATGCTTATTTTAGACAACATGACTCCAGAAAAATGTAATTTATGTTTACTAATGATTTTTGGTTAATGACTACTATGTAATCTTGATTTGTTTACTGGATCAACTTACCGCTCTGTGGTAATACAACTTGACCTGTTAAGTTTCACCCTGTGTAAAATCTTGGACGGTTTAAGGAAACAGGTTTACACGCAAATTTCTAGTAAAGTCAACTAATTTCGGATAACAATGTAAATGGGTTTCTTGTGCTTTGTTATGGTGGGAACTGTGGGCCAAAGATAGTTTCAGACTGACAGATATTCAGAAAGAAATGTTAAAAAGGCTTGTAAAGGCTGGTATTACCACAATGTCTGTCTACTGGAATTTCACCAAGGTTGACCTTGTGTTGAGAGAGTGAACTGTTGGCAGGCTAGGATGTTCATGACATAGTGTATTCATAGTGTATTTTTGGGCTATTTAGAAGACTTACATGTTTCAACGCATACGTTTTTTTTTTCAAATCAAGAAATATCAGTTGAACCCACTAGAGTGATGCGTTTTTATTTGGTCGTTAGTATGACACAGGTGGTATCTGAGCTGTGAGTTTTCCTTGAACACATACACACATGATCATCAAATGAAATACACACATGCTTTTCATTGACACTCAGCAGCCAAAAAAGCTCATGGAATATTATCTAAATTGCTGGTGGCCGTCTGCAGGTTGTGTGCCATCTCCACCAACCACGTCTATGACTTTGAGGCCAAAGCAGGGAGGGGAACAGAATGCTTTTACAGTAGCAAGAGCCCATTCCCAAAATATCTCCATAATATTTTTCTCTCAGGGAAGTTGGGTTTATTTAAACAGATTGCATAAGAGTTTACCAATTTTCAACCCTTACATCAATCAGTAAGGGTATGATGGTAGAATGCACGGCTACCTTTTTCAAAAGTTATGTTCGAGATAGTTTTCTTTCTACAAATAGCTCTACCTGTGCTTGAGGAAACGTGTTTCCCAGCAGTGTATTGAGGACATACCCTGAGCTGACCTGCAGCTGTAAACACACATGCAGACACACCTTCCAAGTATGAGTCACATACAGTAGGTGGGCAGGACCAGGAGAGAGCATGAGCTCATCATGTTGGTTCCCTCCTGTTCCCTGTCTTTGTCTTTCCATCTCTCTTACCTGCCTCTTCCTGTTTCTCCCTCTTCACCTCTTGTTCCATTCCCTCCGTGTGTGTGTGTCTGTGTGTGTGTGTGTGTGTGTGTGTGTGTGTGTGTCTGTGTGTGTGTGTGTGTGTGTGTGTGTGTGTGTGTGTGTGTGTGTGTGTGTGTGTGTGTGTGTGTGTGGTTTGTTTGGAAGTGTGCTTATTTTCCTGTGTCCTGTCTTTGTTGTGGCTGCCCCTCTATCATCAGAAACAGGAAGGGGTGTGTGAGGTGGGTTTTTGTTCACCTGGTGGCCAGTTAAAGAGGTGGGGCAGTAGGTGTGTGTGTGTTTGTTGTTAGGATTTACAGTCAAAGCAGCCAGCGTGAGAAACAGGAAATGCACAAGAAGCATGAGAATACTACCTGGAAAACTAAGAATGTGAGCTGAGAATGTGAAAACATGAAAACACACACATGCATATGTTTCAAAACTCGCTTTGCATTCACACACAAAGAACACTTTCTTGTCTCAGTTTGTCTGAACACAGCCAGGTTTTGCTGACATATGTACAGTAAATGTATTTGGACACTGACAGAAATTCACTATAGTATGAATGCAGTGTGTGCAATTAATTAATTTCATTTTTTTATTTCAGTCTTCTGCTATAAGGAAGAATGCCCAAAGGTTTGTGTTTGTTTACATTCAGTTATCAGTTTGTGATCAAGGTAACCTCTCTCTCAGTGATATAATGTAGAAAAGATGTAGCACGTCAGTCACACAAACCAACTGAAGACTGATTGTTGTGGGGGACATCTACAAACCCTTATAAAACCACAAACACCGGCACACGCACACACACGGCCACTAATGTAGTAGAGCTGTCCCAGACAGCTATCCGGAAACAAGCCATTTCCTGTGGAGCTACTGCAGGTCTCTGTCCATAAGGCTGATGACTCCCTGGGGCAACTGGCTACTTTCGCTGCTCATATGGACCTATTTATTGTTGCATGACAGACCCCCCTAACAAGCACGCACAGACATTATCATGTGCACACATAAGCACTCACACACACATTCAAACACCAGCCAGCTCATTGAGTTCACATTATCCCACTGTAATAGGGATTTGCATGGAACATACAGTAGAGACTACGCTCAGGTATTATCTTCTGTTTGACTCTTTCAACACAGAGTCACACAAGTAGTTTCCTCTCCCACTTATCAGTCTTTTGACGGAGTAAAGAATGGAGGAGGCAGAAAGAGACCAAATTGCCCGCAGCTCCTTCTCTATCCCTTTTTATTATTTAATAAGATAAACTAAAATCTTTAACTAAACTTGTGGAGCAATAGGGAGAACAGGAGCGATGAAGACACCAGTCCATGTGTCACACTCCCTAGGATTTTGCTCTCTCATTAGCCTTCTAGGTTCTACATATGCCGTTGGGACAAATCTGCCTAATGGAAGGGATCTACCTTCAAGCTACTATTCTGAACCTATACATTTCTCCACAATTTCCAGCTGTTTTCAACCACCCCTTTTTTACTTGCTCCATCTGTACTGCTCACATACTTAGGTTTGAAGTACAAACAAGTCATGTCCCTCACCCAGTACTTGCACACAAGCCTAAGCCAACCACCCAGAACCACCCATCCAAACACATACCACTAGCCACAGTAGACAATAAGACCTATTTCTTAACATTAATCACCATTTTAATTAGCAAGGCTGTGAGAATGAATACAGCATATGGCTAAGGGTGAAAAATCATAATCCTGTCACAGTTATTTATTCACTCCCAGTTCCAGGGGCTGTTTCAACATGCTGGTCTAATGACTCTTGCTGGGGGTGGGGACTGGGAGCCAAACGCAGGAATACAATGCTAATGCTGGAGGCAACACTAGGTTAGGCCAACACCCAATTCTTAATCCACTCTTTCTCAATAGTGAGCAGAGTTTTGGGAACACGAGGGACATGGGAAATTAAAGAGAATCAAGATATGTTCCATCTATCTTAATGAGGTTTTTCTTAATGAAAGAGACATGACACTAAATTGAACCATCTGCTCTGGCGAGTGCCTATTCACATGAAAGATGAAAAGCTAGTTATTGTTTGTTATTTGACAGAGAGGAGAGGGGGAGGAGAAATGAAACAGAGAGGAAAATGGCTTTCTTAAATAACATCATTATTTATTGCATGTGTCTATAAAGAATCAATACAATCTAAAGCAATGAACTAAGTTTAAATTATCATCTCTTAGTAGCATCACAATATGCAAGATATGAAATATTTACAATGAAAGACACAGCAAGATAAGCTCATATCGTAACCTTTAGATGCTGAATAAAAACTTGAAACATTATCCAAATGCAAAACACTGCTCAAAAGACCAAGAGGCTTGATTAGCAAAAAACAAACACGTAAAGGTTTTCATCTCAAATTTGGAGGAAAAAAATGTACAAACAGCAAAAATCTGATTTTAAGGTTTAACAAACATTATTAACAGTATGTGTACATTTGGTACGTCTTTGTAAACTAATTTTCAAAAGTGTAAATATTGCATATATGCCATTTGTGTTGTACCTAAGTAGCAAGAATTAATTATGTCAAGTATTAATAATTTCTCTTAAAAAAATTTTGTTGCAGAATTACAGCATTAGAAATTTCCTCATAGTGGCATCCATTTCACAAGACTATTGCATGACAGTTTAAAAAAGAAACAAATCAATCCCAAACCATACTGCTTAGCATATAACTTAATTAGTGCTTTTGTTGTATCAGAAAGTTCACTCAAACACATATTATGTAAAGTACAAACAACATAAGTTATTTAACTTAACATCTCTCAAAGTTTCTTAGCGTTTGCTTAAATGTAATTCTCTGTAACACCGTACTATTTACAGTACATAGGCAACGGTAAAGTCCCAGTGAATTCAGATAAATAAAGAGATACTTCCCCTGGTTTGTTTCTTTTATTCTGCTTGTTTCTGTCATAGTTTCCATTTGGTACCTCTGCACGTTTCGTTGTTGTTGTTGCAGTTGCTGTGGTGTTTGTTGGGTTGTGTGTTCCCAAGCTCGGAAGACATGTACTACATTCATTGTGTCTTGTGTTACAATCTAGAAAGTTTGTAAGTGCAAGACCATGCATTAGCTCCGGCGCATTCCAGTCTGACTCTCTCTCAGCTCAAAGTGGATTCAAGCTATCGAGCAGGCTTGTTTGAACAGCCATTCATACTGTGTCATGCATTTGCCACATTACCCAGCGCTCCCTGCACCTGCCAGCCAACCGCGCGGTGTGACAGAGCTCCGCCATGAGGCATCAGGTGAGAAAATTCTGAGCTGTCCAGTTACTTTGTTACTTCAAACATTCATGTCTCTGTCCCTTTACCTGACAGGTCATAACTTCCTGCAGGCCTTGTGGGTGTGCAGGATATCACATGTGAACAGTGGCTGAGTAGTTAAAGTATATAAAGGTGCTGAGACCTGGTCTCAGACAGGCCACAGATCTGGTGGTAAGGTCCAGTCGGATCTGGTTTATGCTGCAATGTTTCAATGTGTGTCACTTGCATGCATGTGTGATGCAATGCAATGACAGATACTCCTCTAAAGTCCTGGCTATTCTGTTAGTGTGTATGAATCCTCCATCTCAGGCATATTAATAAATATATTACTCTCGATCTTTAATACATAATCTTGTCATTAATATAAGGTGGGCAGAGAAGGAAATTAATCTCAGAGAGGCTGTCTGTCATTCGGCTCTGATGAACATTCAGTCTATAAAATGATCAGTTGAATCTTTGATATACTGTCTGTTTATAGGTCCAAACTTAAAAGGTCCATCAGAAAGGGGGCTGATGGATAGAGTAAGGCTTTGGAATGGTGATTTTTAAAAAACATTCACCTCGGAAAATAAATATTTTATATATATTTCTACTGTGTGAATTGGTACCATCCTGTTTTTTTGCTGAGGTAGGTTTTTAGTTTTTTAGCAATTGTTAACTTTGATTTTTAAATATGTTCATAAATGCCACCTCTTTTTGCAGTACAATCTGTATACAAATTCAAACACACACTTCATTGAATGCATACCTACATGATAAATAAATAAATATATGTAATCTGTATGCATTAAAGGTTTTTGTGTGCACACAATGGTCTCCAGGTTTTGTTCACAGGATTTCAGGTGAGAGTATCTGGCAACTATTGGCTGAAGCCAAAAAAAAGACCAGCTGAAAGTGTATAAATGGCAATAATAACAATAAAAATGAATAAGTAATATAACAATAATTTTTGCAGGCCTATGCACAGAGATAAATAGTTACCTATCTATAGTCAGAGTTAATAGTCTGTTTAAGTCCTTGTTATTTTTTAAGTAACCAGTATAGCAGCAACAATGGCGCCTGAATGTTTTGGTGCCGAGAAAAGCAGAAGGAAGATTTGGGGCAAGGGTCAAGTGTCCGTGTTGCCATGGTGATGGCTGTCCCTGTGACCCTCGAAGGCGGAAAAGAGATCAAAGGACATTGACTGCAACGCATGGTCCAGCTGTCGCTGTGGCGACCTCGTCACTTGGCTGCAGTGAAATCCTACATTCACAGGAAAAGGAGGGAGGAGAAGGGTTGGGAGGGGGGTGGGGTGAGAGGATCAGCCTTCATTCTGAAAGAAGAAGAAGAAAAAAACAAGTAAGTTTCTTGTCATGTGATTTACAGTCATGAAGATAAATCTAACTGAATACAATTTCTTGGTCAATACTCTCTTTAGAAACTTAAAGGAAGTGCTTGTACAGTATGTGATTTATTACCTAGGATAGAGCAATAGAGGTAGAGGGGGAGTTCAAACGGATCCCCCCACTCTGTTACCAAATAAGGAATAAGTGCTCTTCAAGGTGTGTGTGTGTGTGTGTGTGTGTGTGTGTGTGTGTGTGTGTGTGGTGTGTGTGTGTGTGTGTGTGTGTGTGTGTGTGTTTTTCTTCAGCTGGTAGACACCAAAGTGGCAGGTGCTTTCACAGCAGGGGAAAAACAGAGTGGCATTTAGCACTGTGCAGCTGACACAGAGCAGTCTCCAATGACGGAAAAATAGACAGCAATAACACTCCCACACACCGACAAACACCCACCCAGGTATTCTTGATTGCATACCTACTAAAGTCAAATAAACACAAGTTCACTCAACCCACGCCCCCCCCCCACCCCCACACACACATACACACCACAGTTGTGTATTTTCAAATACAATAAACCCTGGATCTTCAGAGTGTCACTTTTCTCCCAGTGGCAAGCTGTGCTGACCCTTGCCCTGGTGTACTTGTTTGTGAGTATTGTCAAAATGACGATTAAACTGCTTTGGAACACATCTCAGGGAATTCAGCACAGTTCATTTGCATGTAGAGCTATCAAATAGAAGCGGAAGTCTTGGCCGACACACACACACACACACACACATGCACACACACACACAAACACAAAGCCCCTCTACGCGGCTGCATTTCTTCCCTCATTCGCCGTCTCCTCTCCCTTTTCCCCAGCCACAAACAAGAGCTGTTTTCACAAAGCTGGATGTGATCGTCATTCTCTAAAACAAACCTTTCATTCAGAGTCCTCACTGTTGCACATTCACTACTCCCACCATAAACACACACACGTCTATTCTCCCTCTTTGCCCTACACGCTTTAAAGAAAAATCAGAGGCTGTTGTCAAATCTAAAGCTTCATAGACACTTGACATAGACACTAAACACTTACTGAGGACCAAAACATCACAGAGGTAAAGAAAATACATTGAAAAGGCCAATGCGTTTCAACAGACATACAAATATGGAGCCACAGAATTAATTTGAAAGGTAAAATAATTCATCTAACTCCTTAGCCCCCTGTGCTGGCTGAGCTATGTCTTTTCATTGCCATGGGCGTCAGAGACAGAAGAAAATAGAAACAGGGTTGGAAGTGGTGGAAAAACCACAGCAACAGAATCAACCTGACAGAGAGGAACGGGAATGCAGTGAGGTCATGGGACAGACGGTCCATAACAGTGTGTGTGTGTGTGTGTGTGTGGTGTGTGTGTGTGTGTGTGTGTGTGTGTGTGTGTGTGTGTGTGTGTGTGTGTGTGTGTGTGTTTCTGAAGGGGCTGGCCTGTAGAGGCACACACTTGGGTAAGAATGACTGAGATCTGCCGGGAAGGAGTGTTGAATCACTAATAGCTCAGATTAGCAACCAGGTGTAGCCTGGTACATAAGCACTCAAAAACATTATTATTATTGTGAGCTATGGTGCAATATGACAATGTGTTGTATTGGGAGTAGCCGCACACACCGCTATTCAAACACATGCTGACCGGAGAAAAGTGTGGGTGGGCAGGGAGATGTGGGGAGGGGGGCGGGGGATTGAGAGAAGGGGACGCTGGTCCAGCAGGGGAATAAACCCAATGGCTCCTACCCCTCCTCTTTTTCGAGCACATACACACACCCCTCCCAACAACTCACGTCTGTGGCCCCTATTCCAACCCACACACATTCAAGCTCTGTTCATTATTTATTTAGTTTGCACAGGCTAAATTTAGCACTGCTCCATTCAGGACTAGGACACACACTCAGCCATGTATTAGCAGCCTCTCTGGTGCTTCAGAAGCAGAGTAAACATGTCCCCATGCCTGTTGATGCATTGCCTGCTTGAGTAGTTCTGTGTGGCTACAGAGCTAAATGAGCTTTTGGGGAACTGCTCCAACAGAAATGATGTTACGAGCAGGTTTCCTCTTACAGATCATCATGCTCAGATCTGCTCTGTTTACTTTCCTGCCCTGCAGGCTCCTCCCTGGGCTACAGCACTGCTCCACCAAACAAACACTGACCCACACTCTGACCTTCCACACCTCTGTCTGAACAACAAAACAAAAACAACAAATGCTGTTAACTATATTAGGACCTAGACCCAAGGAGCTGCTACACATCGGACTTCGTCCCGCATCCCTGTCGGCAAATAAGTACACAAGAAGAAAAACGGTAGTGAGAAAAGCAAACAAACGACTTTGAAAGCACACACAGAAGGCTCCTCTCATTTTTCATCTTCATCTCATCTGATCAATCCAATACACATAGGGGTGACAAAACTGGCAGGAAATGAAGTTTGAATGTTCCTTTAAACTTCAAACTATTGGGATATCTGATATTTGTGCACATTGTTTCCATAAGATGGAAAACATCCATAACTGCTTGTGTAGGTGTATTTATTTCATGTCTTTTAAAAGATCTACATACCTACACGTTACAATATAAACTAATAAAAAAAAGTTGTTACGCTGTTTAGTTGTCGGTATCATAGTGTTTATATCCGGTTTCCCTTTTTAAATGACCAATAGATTACTGCCGCCTGGCTGGCATGGAGAGTTAGTTCCTCTCACGCAGGTGCAGACGTGCGTTGTAGTTGGCTGTAGTCTTTGCAATGTTTTTCTTGGCTTTTTGTTTTTCTTTGACAAAGGCATCATGGGGCAATGCCACGGTCGGCCTTTGACGCTACTAATTCTTGACCATCTGCTTGGTGTGTCAGGGCCTTTATTCTGCTGACTCATTATTACCCCCACCAAGGAGGTTATGTTTTCAGTTTGGTTTGTTTGGTTTTTTGTCTGTCTGTCTGTCAACAGGATTACGGAAGAATTACTGGCCTGGTTTTCATTACACTTGGTGGAATGGTGTAGCATTGACCAAGGAAGAGCCCATACAATTTTGGAGCAGATCCAAATCACGGGGAAAACACCTTTTTTTTTTTTTTTTTCATTAACAATGCGAGATTGGGCCTTGCATTGGAGGTTCCCTTTGAGTTATTGCTGTGATAATCTCCATTAAAACTAAAAATCTTTGTTATATGAAGAGTGAAGCAATGTGCAGGAATGCATTTTCAGGTTTTTAATGCGCTATCTCAAACTCGGGTACACTGAGTGCATACGGCTGTAATTGGTTATCTTAGAGACTAACCGCCTACAAGACAGTAAGCCTATCATCAGTGGGGTTTTATTATTTGCAAATAATATGTTGGATTCATGTTAATCACATTCATGTTTGAAAAAAACTTTCAAAAAATTAATAATATATGGAGGCCCTCCTGGAGTGACTCTGAGGACCCCTTAGGGGTCAGGGACCCCTTGGTGGAGATCCCTGTGGTAAACGATTAAGTAAAACATATGAAAAAAGTCCTGTCTCCAGGATCACAGAGAAGTAGGCCTCATGCTACAAAATGTGCATTGTTGTTGATATTTGTTTTGTTTAATTGCTTTATTCAGTTTTTTTTCTTTACTCTTGCTACTTATATTCCAGATTCAACATGTAATTAAGTTGTATCTTTCTGCAATGATCCTGTGGCTTTCCCTAAACAAAAGGGCTGCAGCTGATGATTACTTTCATTTTTTCTCAGGTTGGTTCAGAATGTTATTCTGCACAAAGATTGTTGATATCTGAACTCAACGGCCAAACAAATACAACCCTCTCTTCATAAGCTCGGCCCCCCCAGATTTATGGACAGAGAACTACTGGCCGGCACATTCAAATGCTGCCTCCCCTCCCCCCCTCCCGCCCCTACCATCAACTGTCGCTGCTTGTTGCTGATTGGCTGGAACAGTGTTTTGTGGCTCTTGCAGTCCTTTCTGTTTGTTTTCCATTTACAGAGCCAGGGCAGTGTATTAAAAAAATATATATTCTTTTTTTTTTTAAACAGAAAATACAGAGCTAGGTGACCATGAGGAGATATTCACTGATTCTGACAAAAAGGGATATTAGATTAACATAATTTACTATTCCCCTAATTGAGTTGGTCTTTAAAATGTCAGAAAATTGGGAAAGAGCCACAGTTGGCAAATTCAGAAGGTCCTGTTTAGTTCGACCAACAATGTAAAACCAAAAGATTTTTAAATTAGTGACCACACATGACAAAGAAAAGTAACAAATCATACTGACAACTGAAAGCTAATCCTATGCTCTATATAATACACCTCTTTGGAGAAACATTACAGTACCAGGGTCTAGAGCGATAGAAAAGAGTTTATGATGACTTGGACTATTTATGAGTGAAAAACTTGAAAATTGGCAAGAAGTCAGTAGACTGAGCTCGCCTGTCACACACAGAAGCACTAGCTCTTCCTCATCCTTTAGACTAAATGAGCTACTCAACAAAGTCTAATCCTGAAGTGAATGTAATCCTTTTTACCTCCAAGCTAAATTGAGGATATGATAGGTTGACTTTGTTAACATCAAGTGCTGGAACATCCCGCCCTACTTTACTCAAAGACTTATGTATCCTGAGTTATGGCCAAGAGAGCTATTTGTGTGTGTATGCCTGTAAGTAAGGGCTACAGGTAAGGAAAATATATATTGAAAAAAATAAAGCTTGTAATCAAACAATCAAGTAGAGGCATTGTTGGCAGAGTTAAGTGTCCAAGGCTAACAAAAGATTTGGCTACACACATTTCTTTTACTGTCACTTTTATTTGCAAGCATATTATTTATAAAAGGGACTTTCTACAGTACATACTGTATATGACCCACGGCATTTGTGAGCTATTCTGTCAAATATCAAACCTGAAAGTTAATTTAGTTCCCTCTTGCATCAAAAAGGTTATCGTGTAGCAACCAGCTCTTGATTCTCAGATGGTATACTTTATTTAGCCCATGAATACACCATAACAGCAGACATTATGAGGATTATTAGTATTTTCATTTTTCAATTAATCTGACAATTATTTTTTCGAATAATCGACTATTTGTTTTGTCTTTGAAATGCCACAAAACAGTGAAAAAGGTCCATTATAATTCACCAGAACCCAAAATGTTTTTTCAAATGTATTTCTTTATCAGACCAACAGTCCAATATAATTCAATGATGTAAACTTTCAACAAGCATCATATCCTCACATTTATGAAGCTGGAACTAGAGAAAGTTTGGAATTTCTGATGAAAAAAGACTAAAACAATTACATAAATTGGTTGATTATCAAAATAGCTGCTGAGTTATTTTCTATGAGTTGACTTACCCATCAATTGTTACTGCTCTAGAAATTTCAAATTAATCTTTCAAACCAGTTGGCTATAAGTTATGTATTGTTGTTGTTGTTAGCAGTGTGAGATAAACAAAGCAGGGAGAGAAGTGAGGCTTGTTGATCAGATATGATTAGGTAATTGTGTAATGATTGTTAGACAATACTCTATGGCCTCTAGTGTGACAAGCCAATCAGAGACGGTCCACTGCGGTCAGATAACAACAGGAAAAACACAAGGCTCAAAGGCACCGGTGTGGAGAAAGTGTGTGTAAGGTGAGTTGGATCACATGATTTCTGGAAAACAGAAACCAATGTCTGGAGAGAAGAAGTGGAGAAAAGGGGGAGGAGGATGCAGAGAAGGAGGGGGGGGGGTTGGATTGGTGTATGGCTTCTTGAAACTGCGTCGCCACACCCCCACCCTCTCCCTGTTGTTGTTGTGGCAGATGGTGGCCAGTCATTAGTGTATTGTCACTCTCCTCTAAAGGGCCAGATAACCAGTGAGCACTGCCTGACAGGGCAGGTGGAAAGCCCCTGGACCCCCCCCCCCACGCACACACACACACACACACACACACGCACACACACACACACACCATCTGCTGAAGGTTCTGTATTTACACGCACAGAAGAAGTGTGTTGTGGCAGTCTGGGCCCACAAATGAAAGGCATGGAGTGTGAGTCAGTCTTCTGCCCTGTCTGCACCCATGCGACTTTTAGCCAGATAGAGAAACATTAGATAAAGGAAGACAGAAGGAGGATAAAGCAGCTTTAATGGAGGAAAGAGAAGTGTCTGGAGAGATTTACTTAAAAAGGAGAGGTAAGATGAATGGATGTGAGAAGTTATAAAAATAGTACACACACCTCCTGGTTTTGTTTTTGCCACAGACATGTCTCTATGGCAATAACCCCCCCCCCACACACACACACACACACACACACACACACACACACACACTCAGAGTCTTTCACACAAACAGAGCTAGTTCAAAGGGCTAGACATTAGCGACAGGGCCAGAAGGCGTGCACTGAAAGCTAAAAAGCCCTCTTCTCTGCCCCATAACCTCCCCTCTCCCTGCACGTTAGATACCATTTTTACTTCTATCCCTGTATGGATGTGATATGATTTCTATCTTTGTTGTCAGTCTGGCTCAGGATAAATGCAAGAAACACAAACAATGAATGCCACAGAACATTCTTTTTTTATTCGGTTTGACATTCAGTTATAACAAAAAAAGAACTTAAATACAAATTTACTTTAGGGCTTTATTATTTGGTATCGGATCGGGGGATAAACTCCAGTACTGCCCGATACCGATACCAGCATTTTAGGCAGTATCGGAGGCGATACCGATACTGGTATCGGTATCAGAACATCTCTAATGCACGTCATGTCAGGGCAAAAACCCAAACAACAGGGCATGGGCACATGGGCAGCCCCCTCACTCACTCTGACATCTCTCCATTACAGCATGTATAATGTGTAATGTATTTAATAACAACAAACGAGTGTAAATTGTAATTTTCCCTTGTGGGATTAATAAAGTATACATTAACTCTACCTCAGCTACAGTAGGTGGCGCTCTGTTAACGTACAACTGATCAGAATAAACTGAGAACCAGCCGACAGGCCAGCCGGACAATAAATTAATGAAATTTAACAACGTAATGATTCATTCACACACTTTTGTCACAGCATAAGAAACACAGTGTTCTCTCAGACGAGTAACAACTTTGTTTGCCTCATCTGTTACCAGTGTCGCATGAAGGCATGTACGTATGGTGAAATTTGCAAATTAGCCAACTAACGTTTGCTACACTTCCTTGACGAGATACAGTGTTGACAACCCCGGAGATGGTCAATCTGTTGTTGTTGTTGTCCGCTGCTTGACGGCGATCCAAGCTTTTTTGTTGTATCATAGCAACGGTCACAGTGCTGACAAATTATTTCCGGGTCAAAACCACTTCAGTAGAGTGGGGAGGGGAAGTTATAACCTACGGAGCGTGCACAGGCGCTTAACCCGATCTTACTCCGGTTAAGATTGATACGTGCATGAATAGATAGATAGATAGATAGATAGATAGATAGATAGATAGATAGATAGATAGATAGATAGATAGATAGATAGATAGATCCTTTATTCATCCTGAAGGAAATTTTAGAATACTCCGGTTACTAAAAGAGTTATCTAGGTCTGTTATCCGGGTTATGAGAACTTTTAACCGGCATAAGGTGTTCATATGGCATTTGAGAAACCATGGTATTGCCTTAACCTGAACTCCATATAGCTGTACAAACAGGCCAGATCTGCTTCGGAGCAATGTTTCCCTCCCTCTCTGTCTCTCGCCGAAAACTTAAGATGAGGACAGATGATGGATTTCCTAATCTACCCATTCCAAATTGATGTATTGCAGTGAATGCAAGCTATAGTTCACTCAGTGATAACCAGAGAATGTGGTAAGGCCTACCATCTTGTACTGAATAGTCAGGCCCTCTTTTCATCTCAAACACACAAGCAACAGAAGTGTCTTTTGTGTTTTGATGAGGATCAATGAATTGCCACACTGATCAAATCCCTGATCAGAGAGCCTGGTTTCCAGGTTACTCCTCCATTCCTCCACCTCAATCTCTCCCTCCCTCCCAACAGCTCCATTGTATTGTTGTAGCCTACATGAAAAACAAAACAAGTCATCCATCCTTTACTATTGTCCCTTCTCCTCCCTTGTCACTCATCCCCGCTCTAGTGACCTTGGACAAACGTCTCTACTGTGGTTAAAAAATTCAATATTTGGGCTCTGTCCAAACAACGAAGTGATTGGACAATAAGTGGGAGGTTCACAATAGGTGTGAGGCTTCACAAGTATGTGTGTGTGCCTGGTAAAAGTCATATGTGTTTGTACAAAACATTAATGAGTGCCCCTTCCTGTCTAAAATTGTTTCATTAGCGTGTTTGTAAAGTAAAAAAGAAAGAATCCAACCCCGTCTTTTAGCCCATCCCACCAGGTTAAAAAAACAAGTGAGCATTCACCTCTCCCAGCAACCTTTGCACACTGCCCACATTCCAGTCCTGAAACCCAGTACCTGACAGTTGATAAACAACTGACTCACTTGTTTTTCTGGGGAACCCGATGACTTGCACCAAGCCCGATGCTGGCTGCGCTCACAGCATGAAAGCCAGCAGAGACAAAGACAAAGAGAGACAACTTGATTGTGAAACCACAAACAGCAATTAAACTCTTGTATTTCACTATCAGGAACACTGCCTCCTGACTCACAATGATCCCAGCACTATGTATTTTCTTTTTGGACAACAGCAACTTCTGACATGCCCCTACAAGGGCATCTATCCCTGTAAATAATCCCTGCCATTTAGAGGTGCATGAAAAGCCACTGATGCAACAGTGAACAAAATAAGGTGAAAGGTAATATTTTAATGGCAACTGATCCTTCACACAAAGACACTTAGTCATATGGATTTCATGCCTTATTCACACACATACCAACCTTATAAAAACTACACTACACTGTTATAAAATAGGAAATAAAAATGATTTGTTTTCCTGTTCTAGCTACTTCCATGTGCGCATCATGTGTAGTGCTGCATGCGTCACTGGATCAGACTAGATGTTTTTTTAAATACTGACGTGGAATAAAACTGCGTCACTGAGGGGAGAGCAGAGCAGACCATTCACACAAACGCACACCAGCAGCAGCATCAAGTGAGCCAGAATAAAACACCGCAATGCCGGTAATTTTTCAAAATAAGATGTTGCTAAAAAAATAAAATGTAAAAGTGAATTCTGAATTGAAATACAGTTGCTGTCTCCCTTTAAGGAGATCAACAGCCAAGGAGTGCAAATTAAAGCAGCATACTCTGGAGAATATGGATGCGTTTTTGTTGTTTTGCACAAATTTCTAAGCTTTATTTGGAAGGAAACACCCTTGTTTTCCAGTGCTTCTGCTTTAATATCTCTCTGCAGTTTGAAGCAGATCAAAGACTGAGCAAACAGCCCTCCTCAGCATCGGGCAGCCTTGAGATTTGTCTATGTGTCATGGGTGTGACTAGTAGGTGACTAATCCTATCTAAACTTTGCAGCCTATACACTCAACAGCAATGTTCATAACAGCTTTACTTTCCTCGACTCCCGGAGCCTGCCTTTACGGACAGAGCTGCTATTCTAACACACATGTCAGTATGTGTGTTGTATGTAAAACTTGTCATATTTGATTACATAACACTAGGCTAGAGGTTATTTGTGACATATATGGCCAGTGGCTTTACCAATTTGAACAGCAGAGACATAAACTACAAGTAAGTTGTGTATTATTTTGGCTAATATGAAGGACAAGGATTAAAAATGAACACTGTGTGTTTTAAATAGTCAGAGGGTTAAATCCATAGTCCATGTTTAAAACACAGGCTCAACTGCAGACAAACATGAAGGCTGTTTGTTTTCAGCATGTTCTCTAAAAGATCATTCTCAACTTTGGAATGAAAATTAGCTTAGAAGTGCTGCTTAGCAACGAGCAGCCTATCTCTGCAGAGTATCTACAGTAGCCCTGAGGCGGATCTCTATCCTACTTCTAAGCTCTAACACCACTCCCTTTATGAATGAAAACCTGCTGAATGAATGAGTGTGTGTGACATGTATAAAACCACTCACCTTTCACAGCAGCAGCAGTCTCCTTGAATCCCATGGTGGCATATGGGCTAGTGTTGAAACCATTCATGCCCCCCTTGCAGCCACAGGCTGTCGTCTTGAACCTCAAGGGTCCGTCACAGCCCCCTAACCTGCATCCTCCAAGGTTTCCCTCCATCAAGTTTAAGGCAATGTAGTTAAGTCCATTTTGATAACCAGCTGACATCTCCCTGCACATGGGGCTGTTGCTGCCATAGTCCTCGTCAGAACCTTCAGAGCTGCAAACAACGTGGGATACATTCTCCACAGACGCAGAGCTGTGCCGTTTGGTGTCATGGGCAAAGGATGGGCACACTGGTGTGACAGTGGTGGTGGAGGAAAAGGTCTCAGAACTGTGCCGTCTGCGCCCCTGAGGGTCAGCCCGGATCACTTTGGCCCCCCTGTGTGGATCCATGAGGGTGACAGATAACGATGGACCCCCCAGGAGAAAAGAGTCAACAGGCACAGGGGGCACCCCATCCTCAATGCTGCTCTCAAGGCTGAGTCTCTGGACACAGGTGGTGAGGCTGGTAGAGAGGGAAGCATCACCAGTGGTGCAGAGAGCAGGTCGAGGGGCAGGAGGACTGAAAGTCATCTCAGTATAGTCCTCTTTGACTGGAGCAGGCTGACACACCAGGCTCACCTGCTGCTGGAGGGGATATTCCTTAACCATCCCCCTCTCTTCTGTCTGTCTCTCTATGATTTTTTTCTCTTCTCCCTTCTCGCCTCCCTGCATGTTCTGCTGGGTGTTCATCAGACTAGAGCAAGTCAAGACTTCAGGCGTGTGGTTTCGGCACTCTGCAGGGAGGTAACTCCCGGGATGGTGTGAGCCAAGATGACCCGGGGAGCTGACGTCAACATTAGCATAGTCTGAGAATGGCAGGGATCCCCTCTCTGTACACATTAGACTCACAGAGGGTTCAGTGCTCTCTGACACTGTGGATGCCAGCAGGTTACCAGCACTACCAAAGTCTATGTTGATGTACTCTCCAGGGCTGCGTGGCTCCGAGGGAAGCGGGTGTTCGCTCATACAAGGTAGTGTTCTGAGTGATTCCAGAGCCAGGCGGGTGGGCCGACACACCCTACTGTGGTTTACCAGACCTCCATCTACCCGAGCCACTCTGAGAGGAGATGGCGCAGGGGAAGGGGTGCTTGGTGTCCCCGGAGATCTGCTGGCCACAAAGTCTCCTGGAGAGACAGGACAATAGTTGGACTCCTCTTCTATCCGCTGTCTTTGTAAACTCATGACCACATACTGGTCTTTATCTGTGGACCCATTGCGCTGCAGCTGGCCTTTAAGTGAGTATGGTAGAGAGCTGTAAGAATAAGGCTGTCTGTGATTTGTCTGGGGGTGGGGATCTCCCCCTGGAGGACTGAGGATGTAGTCTGTGGGTGTTGAAGACACCAGATGGTCGACAGGAGACATGTTCAGGTACTCTCCATTGGTAAGCTTTCCATCACTACTCTCCACTGACATCTTGGTTCCGCACCACATCCGCATATAGCCACTGTCCTCCAGAGAAACACTCCCAGGAGACTCTGTGTGTTGGGCCAGCCCTGCTGAAGAGTGTGAACGGGGGTTGATGATCTGCTTTGGAGCGGAAACACTCATGGGGCTCATGGGCATGTAGAGGTCATGCTTAGACCCTAGTGTCTGCGGTGCCACACCTGGCATCATAGGCATATAGCCATTGTCACCTTGGAGAATGCCAACGCTGATCTGAACCTCCCTGTAATCCTCCGGATGGATCCCTTTAGGGGAGGCAGTGTGACACCTGCGAGAAGACTGGCTCCCACTAGTGTAAGTAGCCCTCATAAGAGTATACTCATCCAGAGAGGCTGAAGATACTTGGGGGGGACCCCTCTGTTGGCGGGGGGTAGTGAGGGAGTACGTGCGCTTTCGATAAGCCTTGTCCAGCTCCGGTAACCACCGGTAACCATTCTGCCGCTCCATCACCATGTAGCCTTCAAGCTCACTGCCGTCCCGGGAGGGGGGAGTGTCAGCTTTGAGAGACTCTGGAGTGTTGCTACGAAGTGTTAGCGGTAGCCTCAGGTCCCGTGCGTCCACAGAGCTAGAGCTATACTCCTCACATGATATAAAACCAGGATCACTGGGGGAGCCTGAGAAGGAGGCACTGCAACTGGAGGGGCGAGGAGCATTGCTTTCTGGGCAGGAGGACAGATTTATTTGAGTTGAAGTGGCTATGGGTGGAGAGGGAGACAGGGGCATAGACATGGACTTACTGTGCTGAAGAGAAGAATTTTCAAATGTCCGACAAGGGCGCATTGAAATGGTGTGAGATCTGCTCAGGAGGGTCCTTTGGACCCCTGGGCTAAGGGGGCTGCCATTCACTGACATGGGGCGTGCCATGGTGCCATCGCCCTCGCTGGCCGTGCGTATTCGACAGGAGGAAAATTTGCTCACAGGAGAGGTCATAGCCATGCTGTCGGTGCGCGACCGCCTGGGAAGTCCTGTCTGGCTGGGGGGGAGATTGTTCAGGTGCCTCCGTGTGGGCACAGAGATGGGGTTTGTACTGGACGACTGGCTTTTGCTGCGCGGACGGAATTCCGACAGCTCCTTCATGGCTTTCATCGCCTCCAAGATAGTTTCGTGGATATTTTGCGCCACCACAGAGTCATCAGCTTGCATCCAAAACTCCCCCGGGCCCGTAGCTGCAGATCTACCAACTTCAATGAAGAAAAAGCTGTCAGAATGGCCGCACCTCCGGATATTCATCAGCTGTAAAATGACTGAGGCAACCTCTGAGTTCAGCTTGACAAAACTGATAGTCCGACTGGAGAGACAGAGCCTGTACACTCCGGTCAAATTTCTGCTTTGGCCCAGGCCTTTGGATTTCAGATTGACTTGCCATACCTCCTTGTAGATGGCGGTAACCGGCGTTATTACACCGTAGCTCTCCTCGTCGAAGCCAACCAGCGAGGACGCGGAGTTGGACGCTGAGCCGTCGTATACTTTCCCCTCTGTCATTAAATCCGTCAGCACCAGGTACCAGCTCTCCTGTTCCTGCTCGTTTTCTGCCGCGACGGCAAAGTACTCGTCCTTGGTATAAAGAGCAATAAGATATTTGTGTTTTGCGTCAGCTCTCTTGTTGATATTGAGACAGCAGTCCAGAGGAATAACTCTCTTCGCGGCCGATTTGTTTTTCCATTTCTTCTCGCTCTCGTAGTACTCCAGCCGGGCAGAGAAACCTTCGCTCGGCTCTTTTAAAACGAAAAAGCGCTTGTGTCCGTGTTTCTGCTTCTTTAGATATCCGCACTTCTTGATATTGTTGTTCACGTTCGTATTACTGTGCAATAACGGCTGATCTCCTGTGTTTGGCGGACTCGCCATTCTCGTGTCCTTCGCTATCAGACACAATAATCCCTTTCCTCGAATTGCTAAAGAAATGACGCGCTTTATTTTAATCCTCTATTTCCAGAGCTGGTTGTGCGAGCGTTCGTCTTCTCCCACAGCTGAGTAATAAAAAACACATGTCTGCTAGAGTCCGGACTAAGGAGGGGAAACAACATGTGACGATCTACACATCCAGCTCTGGTGAAAAAAAAGACGAGAAAGGAGGAGAAAAAATACACACACCGACAGTGGGCGGTGCACACTCAGCTCATTGGGCTTATTGGTGGAAACGGGATGAATGCTAGAGTCAGATGGCCCCGTTCAAATGAGAGAGAGAGAGAGAGAGAGAGAGCGCCCTCCTACTATCACTCTGCCCTCTTCTGATTCATTTGAGTGTAGTCAGTCAGGGCTTTTTTTTAGAAGCTCTGGTGCTGTGATCCAACATTTGACTTCATTTTCTGCCAATCTAAATGTACCAACCGAGATGTTCCTGATGAACAAACCCTACATTTGTGTCATTCAATAAATTGAGGTGGATTATAAAATATATTAGAATAAATAGTAACCTGAATGTGTATAGCCTACACAGGGTGAAGGAACTATAATGAATGATTTGTTTTATTTTACCTTGATTCGTATAGGTATATACTGCCAATGTTTTAGTGCCATAGCCTTTTCTTATTCCCAGCTATGTTTTTTTTTTCCAACCCCTTGACCATATTTTAACATGTCTGTAGAGGGAGTCCTTCCAGTCCTTCCGAACTGGTAAACAAGCACCTATAGGTGTCGGGACTGCAGCTCAGTGGCAGGAATTTTCCATGTGCGTTGCCCAGCCAGAATACAATCACGGTTTAAGCGGCATAATCCAGCCACTGTTCCATTTTCAGTCTTCACAGAAATCATCAAACTGTTCGTGATGAACAACTACTACAATATTTGGGGAAGTGCAAATACAGTGCAGTAGGGTGCTTTATTGCGTAACGTGGTCGTGTTTGCCTGGAGCTCCCAGGATTGCTGCTCAGTCCGTTTCAATTTGTCTTCCCATTCAGAAACAGTGTTTGAATTGTTTCAAATTATTTTAAGGTTTCAGTAATTGAAAGCGTAATCTACAAGAAATAGACCCCACTCAGCGAAACAGAGGGAAAATCCATATAAGGTTATGTAAAGAAAAAAAAGAAAAAAAATCATGATGACGCAAAAAAATTCTCCTGATCTCAGTGCGTCAATGCTCATATATGTGCGTAATGATGAAATTAGGGAGGCAGCTGTGTACCGTGGTGCGGTTGTGATTAGAGTGTGTAACTGCCAATAGCCTTTCACTTCCTGAGGGAATGATATTCACCTTTTCCTGTCCAACAAAGGGAAACAGGCTGTATATTGTGTCCTGACTGTAGAATACTCACATCAAATGTAGACACAGTAAACTGAATTCTGAAAACTGTAGTTCAATGGGGATTCATTTACATTCATACACATTATCTGTCAATAATCAGCCACATGCAGTGCCTCTTATTAATAGTTGTATGTCCCATGATGATAACATGTTGAAAGCCCCACACCTCACACACACACACATGCATGCCCCCTCTCCCCACACCCTCCCACCCACACCCACACACACTTTATATCCCGTTTTCATTCAGATACCACAGTGCAGGCTCAGCACAAAACCACCCTGTCCTCAGCAGCAAGGTCAATAACCATGCCCTGTGCAGGTCAATTATGCCATCAGAAGCAATGATTTGACTACTGGCACCATGAGAAAAGAATTAAATCAGGCACTGCCCTCTTGTGATCTGTCCCTCAAATAACCTTTAGCTTACAAATTTGGTCCATGGCTAGTGATGAGTAGATTTTGTGTTTGGTGCAGTTGTTTTCTTTTCATTATTTGAGTGACTGTATTTACCTCAGGCTTGCATAAAGTGCTATGAAGGCATATTGATACAATAGGTGGGGCAGAGCTGGCTGCCTAAACCTCTGAGGCTTAGATATCTCCCTGAAGGATGAGGTGGGTTCCCTGTCTGTTGATATCAGGTTTCCTTCATGACAGACGTGGGCTTGGATCTTTCCCACTCTCCGATAACAAACAACTACAGAATGAATGTATTGTGACTGCAATGCTTTAAGTAACATTTACAGCATACAGTTCTTTAAATCTCTGATAAATAATGAATCAACTATCCCTGTAGGAAGCATTTAAAATTTGCCTTGTATAATACCGTGATCTGACACTGGGAAGATAAACAAAAACTGAGTGGGGGTAGTGTGAAGTGAAAGCAGGGGCAGAAGGAGTGACTTTTTCTTTTTGCATAACCCATGAAGCATAAAAACGCAAATCAGCTGACTATAAAATACCAGTAAGGTGGGCCCATAAACTGTGCTGCTTGTAAACCCAATCTGGTTGTGTCTGTGATGTGTCCTTGCCCTTTTCTTAGGTAATCACATGAATATTTATCACCCTCCCATTTACACAGCATGGTGCATTAATTTACAAGTTAATTAAACGGCCAACTAAATCTGATTTACAAATGCTTTAAATGGGCACTCTCATAGGCTCCTGGTATAAACTTGCTATGTCTTTATAGGTTTATTTATCTAGGAAAGGACAGGGGTGTAACTTTAAGGGTGCATCCTCTCGAAACATGGTTCTTCTCCGGATTGATTTCCTTCTCTAGTGCAAGTAAAGTTACTGCTGGGATTTTAAATGTGAGCAAACAATCAAATAGGGTTAAAGTAAAGTATAATGAATTGTCTAAATTCACTGAGTAGCCTGTAGCTTTGAAGACATAATCTCATTCAGGCTCTTAAGACTGGTCTTCAAATTCAAACAGATTTTCTTGCCCCACATAATGTCTCAGTCACCCACTGCACTGTCACTGTGTGCAACGATTACTTTCATGAGCTTTCATAAAGCAGATTAGAATAGCCGATTTCATGAGATAAGATTAAGGACGGGGGGGTAAAGATTAGGCTCAGTCATACTCCACTCACTGTCACATGAGGCCCCATCAAATGAACAGCACAACCATGTATTGTGGTATCTAAACAGCACACCCACTCTTCACCCAACCTCTGCCTCATCTCATTATAGGCAAAACAGATTATAGCCGAAGCCTCGGGTGTCTGATCGTAGTGTTGGGGCAATTCTGCTTTAGATTTTTTGGATCTAAATTTCATCCTGTTGATATTTATTGTCCTGAGCAGGGGACAATTTGTGTTGTTTTTTTTCAGGAACGTTGTGTCAGAGACTGAATTGGATAAATAAACTCTGATGCAATGGCAGCATATTCAGTTAAACTTAATGTTATGTTAGAGTCTGCTAGAGACCCTGGGCTCACTTTAATACCTCAAACAACATAGGCCTACTAGCTTGATGCTTCGTTACTTCCACTTTTTTTAAAGAATTGCTTATAAACATAATTTTTAACTGATGACTTGTTTCAGAAGTCTGCTGAGGCGGACACCCCACAGTTAAAAATAATGGACATTTGTATGTTTGGTGTCTTTGATTGTTGTTTTAACACAGAAGTACCCCTTCCCAAATCCCAAATTACTCGATTAGGATTTCTGCTTTTGGAGTTTTATAAAAGTTTGTTATTAAGAGGTCTGACAGGGACTTAGACCTTTCTGGGGTTTATTAATTAATTAATTAATTAATTAATAATTTTATAAACAACCCATTTATAAATATTTATATATATATATATATATATATATATATATACACACAACATATAAAACATGAACTATTTCCTTATTTCTAGTAATACCAATGGTTAATGGTCATTTTTATATCTTGTTACTTTCATCAAATGCAAACTTAGTTTGTGGCAAAGGTAAGGGTCAGTACGAATCTACATAATTGTTTTTAATGGGATTCATAAACAATGCAAAGATGAAGCAAAAATATTAAACATTATGCAATTATTGATATTTGAACAGATACAGAGAATGGGTTTGTGGGACCCCAAAGAATCAGGAAGTAAAGCTGTTGTCAGCAAAACACAAGCGTTAAAACTACACAATGTGGAAAACTGGAAATATAACAATTAGTGATATCACTTGGTTATATAGGGAAGCATTTCGGATAACTATTATAGTTATCTATTATTATTATATTAATATATAAATAAATACATATATATATTTTTTTTTTCAATTCTATTACCATTTTAACATCATTCCCTACTAACCTTGTAATTTCTTAAACCTGGCATTGCAGTAAATGATAATGGAGGCCGTTTTCTCTGCTCTTCAACACATTATAATAACACACAATATGGATTGCTTCATTCAATCTCATGTTGTCACCCATAATTGACTTGAGTCTCTAATCAATAAAGCAAAGGCAAAATTGAAATTTCTCTTCTAGTTATTTTTTTTTGCTGATTGATCACAGCTGACCTGGAGGAAAGACAGCGAGTGCCGATGGAGTTCTTTGTGTTATTGGACATGACTGCACGCGCCTATATTGAGCCACAGCACAAGTGATTACAGTTTTAATTACTTCAGTTAACCAGCTAATAACATTGTTTTCTTGAGTGAATCTTCTATGTTCTTCTATGTTCATTGCTCCTTGTCGTAAAATATTTGTGTTGTACACATTATACATTACTATAAAGGAAAATAAATTCTGTGTGTGTACTAACTAATTATTTTGTCTATAGCCCAGTGATATTTCTATGCATTTTTAAAGCTGTAGAGTGTAGTTTCTGTCTTGTTCATGAGGAATTTTAAGTACTGACAACAAAACTGTCGGCGCATTCAAATGACACAAGCCTTCCGTGCAGTCTATTGCATCAACTTACCGCCCTCTGTTAATACAGCTCGACTTGTCAAGTTTCACCTTGTGTAAAAACTTAGACGGTTTAAGGAAACGGGTTTCCATGCAAATTTTTAGTAAAGTCAACCTATTCGGGATAACAGTGTTCATCGTGCAATAATGGTGGTCCTGGATGAGAACGTTGATGGAAAACTGTGGAGCTGCAGAGACTGTTCTACCCAAGACCTTTTTGTACTGTGAATATTTTACTCTTTACTGTTATCCTTAACTTATTTTTTTTAAAGATTTCTTGTACAGACACTCAAAAGACTTGAGTTTTCTCATTTCACAGGTCACTGAGACAAATATTTATTTGATATTGTCATTAAAAGGGACAGGAAGACACACCAGTCAGGTGCAGCCATAGCATGCTCATTTGACTAGAAGAGAAACTAACGATAATATGGGTTAGGGTTAGGGTCTTTGCTCTGTTTAGCTTTGATTAAACAGATATGAATGCCTATGATATTCAGGCTCCCTAATACTATCATCATTCATTTGTCATAATAATGCTTAATCTGGAGTCACAGGGTTTGGTTTAAATGACAATGATAAATGAGCCCCCTTTCGGCCTTCGTCAGAACAAGAATATTATGACTGTGACAGAGAGTGTGTGAAATATAAATCTAATTGCATAGACTGTAAAAAAAAAAAAAAAATAGATAGCATCAGTGACATCTCCCATTGCCATATAGCCGTCGCCATCTTAGTTTTTTGAAACTGGATGTGGGCATGTAGGATGGAGGAGAATGGCGCCGGGAAGGATGACGCGGCCAAGCCAGTGTTGTCTATGGTTAACAATGGTGCTTAAGTGAGAAGGTTTATTTTCTCATAGACTTTTATACAAGCAAACTTTTTTTTAACCAGTGGAGTCACCCCCTTCTGGAAATCCTAAATGCTATGCAGATTAAAGGCTTCAGTTTACAGACCCAGAAGCTTTGTGTGTATGTTCAAACAGAATGACTGTTTACATATAGACATCTAAGGCCATCACAGGAATGACAACGGTTTCCTGATGACTGAATCAGTCATCAGACTGATAACATGCAAGTTTATCAATTATAGGGGGAAATGTAAGCAACGTATGGAACATGGTAGTGATAGTTTTTGTTTACTGCAACGTAATTGATAATCAGTGTGTAGATGATATTTCCTCAGCGTTAATCACACAGTCCACATGGCAGCAGAAGGAAATCTAAAGAAAGGTGGTTGGCATCTACAGTATTTAAATTGGAACTGATCTTCACCAAGACAAACAGATTATGTACACCCAAACACACACACACACACACACACACACACACACACACACACACTCACACACACACACGCACACACACACACACACACACACACACACACACACTCAATGTTTGTATCTACAAGGTATTCATTAACTAGTCCTTATTCTTACCCTCTTGTTGAAACCCCATTAAACAGAGAATTAATGTATGAATCTAAATAAAGATCTGTGCTACAGTGCTTGCATGCGTGCGTGTGTACATGTGCCCGGTGCCCATGCTGTTACCACACCAATTTTTGAACTCTGCCTTTATTCTAAACTACTACACATCTGTAAAGTTGCGGCACTAGATCTTTTACGGTTGTGATGCTATTGTGGTGACAAAATCTGTCTACAGACAGACTGACATATACTGTAAACACCTGGCAAAGTGCTCAAAACTGTCTTTGTGGTAGTTCCCGCAGGCAACTTAAATTCCGGACTTGCTGTTGTAAGGAGTGCACTGGAGAGTCTATCCAAAACCCAATAAAATGAGTAACATTGCATGCAATCACATTGTTGTGCTTTGTGTGATGACCACAAGTCAAACAGACTGAATGTAATGCTTTGTCAGTGCCACAGGATGTTTTTTTTTACTTCCTTAATTAAGCCCTTTGCCTAGGGCTTAGTATGGCCTCACCCTGTTTTCTCTTGATATATGTTTCATATTTTGGATGATTAATGAAAAAGATCAATAAATATGGCAAAGAAGGACAGGAAATAGAGAATTGCCTAAAGAGGTGGCACTGCAGTGTTTATCACACGTTTGTTGTCCCTCTAGATCTCACCTCAGAACCTTACCAAACCGAGTGTCATCATGGGAATACACAATCATTGGAAATGAAGTGACTGTAAAACACAAAATGTATTTTTCTGATCAACACAATCCTCCCAAAATTACTCTTTTTGATATTTTATTATCATCCATATTGTCTAATAACATTTGGAAAATCTAAAAGAGCCGTATGATTCAATTATTATATCCCATTCATATTTGAAACCAGTCTTTTTAGTATTTGCCCAGAGAGCAACTTTCATATGAATGAATGAGGCGCCATTTTTGATCAGGGTATCCTGTTCTCTTTATTACATCAATGATTGTAACAGCATATAAGGTATAATAATGCTCTGAAATGACTGCACCATGGAATCACATAAGTGATTTCACATGTTTTCAATCATGTAAGAAGACATTTTCCCTAATTTGGCCTTTTTTTGTCGTGTTATACACACTGCAAACACACATGTATTTTTGCAGACATGTACTCATACACACTGCATGTCACACAACACTGTTACCAGATTAGATCCGGGCTCATAAGAAGTAGGACATTGCAAAAAACCTTTGAGCAGTGGCCGATAGCACAGTAAGTGCTACTTTATTCAAATGAGAGACAATGGTGTTACTGTGCAGTCAATTCCAGCATACATTTGTGCAAGGGTGTGTGTGGTTCTAATCATATCTGAAGACAGAGAAGAGAGCGAGAGAGGTTACAATGTTAAATTATGCATGTAGAATAATTAGCCAATCAAGTGTTCAAATGAGATGTTGATGACCCTTTGCCACAAATGAGAAGATGGCACTCTCTCAGGTCATCCCCTACCAAAAAAGGATCACCAGTGACAAGAAACACAATTATGTGCCGTTTGTGCACAAGCATGTTAATTCCCGCTGACAAAAACTCAACACCAACCCCTGTTTATTGTGACTGTGAAGTATGGTTGTTTATCTAGCATTAGCCTTTGCATTTATTTGTTTTCTACGGGTGCCATTAGTAGGTTATTATCTTATCTCATGTACAGCTTTAGTTACTTCATCACATCCTTTAGTGCAGTTGTACTGTATATTTCCAGCACTCTAAAACTCATTCACTAATGTCCCCATTCAGGTTCTATAGATTTTGCTTAGTGGTCTACAATGCATGACATGTAATTGCAACATCCCTGATTTGAATCTTCACTTTGAACTATCATTGCTATTTTCATGTAGTCACAAATGCAAATGATCATGGGGTGCTATTTAGCTTTTAATGTCTTTAGTATCATCTATGGTTTACTGTGTTTTTTCTTTTCTTTAGTACTGTATACATGATGGCATTCTGTATAAAGGTGGAAGCATACCAGATAGCCCAACAGTTATTATTTTTATTCTTATATTATTCTGTCTTGTTTTATAATGGTTTTAAAATAGTAATAGTCAGGGTACAAAAAAAGTCACATAACATAAATAATTTGTTGAATGCCTCTCACATACACACACAACAGAACTGTAATTACATTTACCTGAAGTGCAACATGCTACGGGTTGAGACATGGTATCTAATAATTGAACGTTGATAGAGGTTATAATGAAAATCTATATATACCTATAAAGGGACACACATGATGCACAGCTACAGGCACACATGCACAGACAAGGCTATGCAATAACACAGGCTATGCTAATAAAAAAATCAGTCATAATAGCATATCTCAGACACTTGTATACATATATAAGTACATTCATCACACACACCAGAGAGAGCATTCAAGCAAATAATTTGAAAGATGATAATTTGCTTTCATGTATTATTAGAATTATTGATATGAGACCGCCCTCTCTTGGCTGTGTGCAATTAAAGTGGAAGTGATAGATAATATGTATGATTACTGGATGCACTGCACACAAACACACACACACACACACACACACACACACACACACATACATAATGGTTGCATCATCAGATGAATATGTTATAAAGTCAACACTGAAATTGAAAGGATATAGTTTCATATCGCTCAACCCTCCCCTTCCTCATCTTTCTTACTTTCACTCCACTTCCCTCATCCTCTCTACTCACTCCCTTATATTGGTTGCAGGCCTGCAGCTCTTAAATATTTACCATTTCAGAATGATAAGCGTCCATCTTCCTCTGTCACAGTGATTCAGACATATCTCCATGTTAAAAAAAGGGTTCTTGTGGGTTATCTTCAGAAAGTCTGGAAGGTTCGGTGCCATATTTCTCACAACACACATTTGCTCTGGTGCGGTGGGTGGAAATCACAGAAGATCACATGTGTAATATACAGTAGGGTAAATAGTCAAAGGCTGGCTGTGTGGGTAATGGCTATATAGGAGTAGTGGAGTGGTTTTGGCAACCATGGGGGTGGGAGGATGTGAGGGGGTGGACTGATTGCCAGAGAAGACAGGAAAAATCCTCCTTGTGTACTTGACACCCCCTGTTGCTCTAACAACTATGGTTGTCTACATCCCAAATCAACAATATTGGACCAAAACATCCTTACACACCAAGCCATCATACAACATAAGGTTTCTTTCCTCATAATCTGTAAGAAATCAGAACTCAGAATCTTTAACCTACTGCTTCAAGCCAATAATTCCTTCTTAGTCATCCATCCATCCATCCATCTTCATCCGCTTATCCGCTATCGGGTCGTAGGGGCAGCAGCTCCAGTAGGGGACCCCAAACTTCCCTTTCCCGAGCAACATCAACCAGCTCCGACGGGGGGATCCCGAGTCGTTCCGAGGCCAGGTTGGAGATATAATCCCTCCACCTAGTCCTGGGTCTTTCCTGAGGCCTCCTCCCAGCAGGACGTGACTGAAACACCTCCCTAGGGAGGCACCCAGAAGGCATCCTGACCAGATGCTCGATCCACCTCAACTGGCTCCTTTCGACGCGAAGGAGCAGCGGCTCTACTCCGAGCTCCTTTCGGATGACTGAGATTCTCACCCTATCTCTAAGGGAGACTTGTACCCTCGATCTCGTTCTTTCGGTCATGACCCAGCCTTCATGACCATAGGTGAGGGTAGGAACGAAAATTTCCCGGTAGATCAAAAGCTTTGCCTTCTGACTCAGCTCTCTTTTCGTCACAACGGTGCGATTAACGGAATGTAATACCGCACCGGCTGCTCCGATTCTCCGACCAATCTCACGCTCCATGGTCCCCTCACTCGCAAACAAGACACCAAGGTACTTAAACTCCTTCACTTGAGGTAAGGACTCATTCCCTACCCGGAGATTTTTAGTCAGTAAAATAGAATTTTTACATTGTCAGTGTTTTTACCCACAGACACCAAAATACTGAGTGTGGTATGGCAATTTCCATTTTCCATGACATTTTCCTTGTTGCCAACAAATCCTATAATTATTAAATTAATTTACGCATGGTTTGTGTAGTCAAAGCTTGATATAGTTTATTCCTCTGTGCCATACACCTCTACAAACATTCTGATTCTGATTCTGATGTTCCTCTGTTACAATTAACATGAGTTAATTTCACGTAAATATGTAAACAGTACTAATATTCCAAATATTCACTAGAGCACCAAATGTGTGTTGATTATCATTGATTGATTCCCTAAGTAAGTGATTTTTTTTAATAAAAAATATTATATATTACACGTATCTATACATTTTATATATTTTTTTTACTATATATTTTTAACCTATTTGGGATGAGAGCCGCAGATGGGGTAGGGAAAGTATTTAGAGAGATTATTGCTTCACTGGTTTATGCCTTTTCATCTGATTCATTGACAAATACATAACATTTTCAATAGTGACAGCTTTATCCTTAAAGAAACTCTCTTTAAGACACCACACTGCATCCCAATAAAACATGTACAACATTACTGGGCAACACATGATTTCATATCTTTGTAATCATTTTTAAACACATTATGTATCCAGCAGTGTGGCAAATAGGAACATGGTTTAGAGATCTTGATCAATTACTCCAAAGTGAATCATTGGTTTAATTTAGATCATGGTAATTGATAAAGATTGGGCCTAACTGTGCATACATTAAGCACAATTCTAAATGTCAGATATAATGATTGTGTTAGACAATTAAGAGAGGAGTGCACTGAGTAATGAAACCCAGTCAGACGTTTTGAGATAAGGGGACAGGGTGCTTGAGGTCAGACCGATGGCGTTGAGGCTTTTGTTCCTGTAGCCTCATATTTCATTAGTATATTATGCTGTTTGCACATATCTGTAACAAATTTGCAATTATAGTAATATCCACCAAATTCCTAGCTGTAAATCTTGCTCACAATACCTGTTATCTATATTTTGTATTCATAGGACAAACCCATCTGTAAAACTCTGTTTATAATAGTATTCTTTTCTATATTTATTCATTACATATCCATGTCTTGCACTTACGGAACCATTGTATATCCTGCACTTACTGCTATTGCACTTCTGGTTAGACCCAAACTGCATTTCGTTGCCTTGTACCTGTACATGTGTAATGACAATAAAGTTGAATCTAATCTTGAATCTAATCTAATACTTGTGTCTACAATGTCTATTTCCATCAGTGTGACTGACACTGTAGCACAGATCTTTATTTAGATTCATACATTAATTCTCTGTTTAATGGGGTTTCAACAAGAGGGTAAGAATAAGGACTAGTTAATGAATACCTTGTAGATACAAACATTGAGTGTGGTGTGTGTGTGTGTGTGTGTGTGTGTGTGTGTGTGTGTGTGTGTGTGTGTGTGTGTGTGTGTGTGTGTGTGAGTGTGTGTGAGTGTGAGTGTGTGTGTGTGCGTGCGTGCGTGTGTTTGTGTGTGTGTGGTCATGTGGATTCGGGTAATGGAATGTATATTCACACACACTATACTATGTAGGTAGAAAAACTATTAAAGTGAGTTCAATCTGCATTCATTTGCAAAAGATGTTCTGGCAAGATGACATTAAATTCCAACCAGAATAATCAAAACATCAATGGCAGTGAAATGCTAATGGCTGTGTGAAAGAAGGATTAAACCTCCAAAAGCATTGTGGTATTTGTTCAACGCATGGGTGGCCTTGCATAGAGAATAAATTAGGCCCTTGCATAGAGAATAAATTAGGCCTATATATGAAAGAGTACATAGGGGAGAGTCATTAGATTTTCATTTGCATTTGGTTACCTTTGGGATCTACGAAATAGCTCTCTTGCAGGTTGAGATGGGCCTTTACTTTGATACGCAAGAAATTGGGTGGCTGACAATCCGAGCTATCATGTGTGACGGTACTGAAATAAGAGAATTTTACTGTACCACTGCCTTCCACGATTTCACTTGTCTTCATCATCAGCAATGCCTTTACTTTAGTTACACGCTGTCAACCTTTAATACATACAGACTAGACACAGCATGGGTCTATCAGAATCAATTCCGTTTATTTGGGAACTTTCAGTCAAGAGAGCCTCAAAGCTAATAAGCAGGCCTCATATGCACTGGCAACAACATAGCTGTGTCTTGTGAAAATAATATGAATCTTTAATTAAGATGAAAGGATCAGACATCTCTTCCACAACTCCATTTATAACAGATACAAATTTAGAAGATGATTGTGATGATAAACCTGACCTCTTAATATGTCTGTGTTAAATGCTGCAGGCCTGAGGAGAGAGACTGTGACAAAGGACAGAAATGGACACACGAACTAAGTTCATGACCAAGTTCATTTTCTACTTTATGTTAAGCATCTAAATAGGGTTATTTAAAAAAAATAACATTTGAATTACATTTTTCTTTATAATACTGGAAAGATGAGGAGCCTGAGTCTTCTAGCATTACATCATGTATGTTGTCATCTGGTGTATATTCAAGACAGTGTTTCTGCGGTCTAATTTTAAAGGTGCAATATGTAATACTGATAGCTGGTGTTTAAAATAGTTACTGCAGTACAAATTCAAAATACTGGAGAGAGTCGTCTCCCCTGCCCCCCCTTCTCAAAAGTTCACGGAGGTTGCCAGGCTGAGACCGCAGCATCCACAACAATGTTGCTAGACGCTTGTCGCACATAGCCAGACTTTACTTGGCAGGACAGCAGAGTAGCTAACATTAGATGCTGGCTATATTGACAGTCATAAAAGCCTGTGCTCACGCGGAGTTCTGTACACAACTGACAGATACACTTCCTTGGCTTAGAATTACAGTAGGAACCGCTAAAATTTAAACTTAGCATGTTTCCTTAATATCTGATGATGCATTGGGGTCAATTTTGGATTTATTACAGTAAATACAGTATATATCGGACCTTTAAAACAAATTAGCTGATAAAAATGTGCATTGATTAGTTAGTTTTAAAATCTGCAAGTGGCAAGTCATCATTTTGGCTAACAAAATCAATGGTGGTTGGCCAGAAATGAGAAGACTACTTTTGTTTATTACTGAATTAAATCAAAGACCCGTTGCTTTAAAGACTTTTCACACATTTCTAGGATAAATCCGCCATTGCCGGGATTCTAAACTGCATTCTAGAATTGAAGGTTTTAGAGACTAGCAGCAGTAACTAAGGGAGGTGGGCCTTAGCAAAGGGTCAGTTTAATAAATGTTAAGTAGTTCTTCAGTGAATTTCAGTTCAGGCTAATATAGGTTGGTTTTTGTTAGCAGATTTGTGTGCAAAAGTGAAGTGATAATGGCAACTGGGTCAGTGAGTAAATCAAATACTGGCAAACCATGTGTATGCCACTACGTTGTTTTACCTTACAGTTTGTCAGCTGATAGATGAGCAAAGGAGTCAGTAATAGAGACTGTAAACATGAAACACAATAAAGGCCAAAAGTGTCCCTTATCTCTCTGGAGAAGTTTACAGTTACATTTTTTATGTTTCTTTCCCACTGTTGCCCATGATGATGGACCACAAATAGGTTGGAAACACACATGCTATCTCAATTGTGACGTTTACCAGCAAAGGCAAAGTCTTTAGAGCTCTGCGGCATCCTTCACACATGCTGTCACCATAGTGCTTCATATATGTGATTTTGTGTTTAATCCGGAATCCCTTGAGACATTGAAGGCCAGCCACGGTCTGTAATATTGTTGAGCCAGCATGTGTTGCCATGGTGTAAGCACATTTCCTGACATGTTCAGACCACTGCTGAAAAACAGCTAACTCCCATGAGGGTCCACAACTGTGTGACAGCATGTGTGCCTGTGAGCTTGTGTGTACATGCGCATGTGTTTTTGTTGATGCAGGTGTTACTCTGGCCTTCACAGAGGCTAATGGAAGGGTCCATTAATACCACAACAACCGTGTTATTACTCTAAATACTTGGTCTGCTGGTGTGATGATAGCTTTGTTCAATAATTTAGCAGCTGCTGAGAAAATCAACAATCCAATTTTCTAAAAAAGCAAACAATATTGTAGGCAATGTCATCAGATAATTGGAGCACTACTCACATCATGTGCGGTTTGCATCGCTCTACTCAGAAGTTCAGTACAGCCTGTGATGCAGTCTACAGTATGTAAAAGTGAAATGGCTTTATTTTCCACATTTTATTGGTATTTTATTTTCATTGAAAACCTTAATTGTTGAGTATTCTCAGCGCTAGTAGGGGTTGCTTGTTAGCTTCAGCATGCATGGCCCTTTCATCTGATGTAATTGGGCTTCTTTTAGTGGGTGCCCATTTGTTAATGATGCTTGTGGTAAGTGATGACTTCACTCAGCATGTAAATGAAGCAGCCAAGTGAGTGAGATATTCCTGTATCCAGCTTGTAATATTAACTGAGGTAATTTAGCATGAAACACAGTTAAATGTTATTTACTACGTAGGATGTGCTGTTATAGATTTATGTAAGTTACGGTGTGGTCTTTTAAACACCAATGTATACTGTGCAGTGAGAGAAGAGCTCTCCACCAATCCTTTACATGATGAAGTGACATTAAGACTGATGGCAGTGTCACACCTAATCAATTGTGCATTTCTTCACAACATATAGTTTAATAACCATTATATAGTAATTTACAATATGACGTGACCAGACCATAAAAACAGGAAAAAAAATGTTGCCATCACTTTGGTTCATCATGAAGTGAAATACTGGTCAGCCATGGATGAGACAATTACATCCTCCAGATTTGCGCTTACACAACAATACACATATGGATCATTTTCAACTAATCATGTCTGTTCTTTATTGACATATCTGCTTAATTACAAGAAGGAAATGCTGTGTTGTACTAAACATATCAATTGAACTATGAGTCTTCACACCCTTAGCTGCTAATGTTCACACAACACCCACAATCCTGTTCTTGCTCTTGGAAAGAACAGTACCTATTCACCATTCCTCATTTGTGAAAAGACCAGACCATACAAAGTGTCTCTTTTTCTCCGTGGGTTAACACTGTAAACGTGAACTGCGTGTATAAGCAAAGAATAAGAAGACTCCAGTGCTGCTCTGCCTGGCTGAAAGGCCCTTGTTAAAAACAGATGTTCTGTGCAGATTAATGAATTTATGGAAGTGAAAGAGTTAGATTAAGAGTGATATGGCTGAGATGAATAAAGAGAAAAGACAGACTGAGAGTTATACTGGAAAGCCTCCCACAAATTCACTCCAACTCTTCCTCTTGTGCCCACGCACTCTCTGTTACTGTGACGTCCACTCTTCCTTTTCACTCCTCCGCTCTGCTGGGAGGCGTTCTGGTCACCTCTCATTCATACACTGCCACGCTATTTCCATATTTCTGAGTGGACACTGTGCATTGAGTTGAAATGTCTGTGGTGGAGGAAGAGGAGGTGCAAGAGGAAGAGGAGGAGGAAGCACCATGTTTGGCTTGATCAGATCATATTCCTGATCATGCTGAGATCGTGATCAGACCTCACATGAGAGCCAAGCTCTGCAGATGGAATTATGTCATCTTTGTACATGGGAAATTGAGGCAAGATATGATTGTCATTTTCTCCAATCGCTACTACAGTCTCTCTAATAACAAAAATAGTACAATTGTATCATTTTTTATTTAAAATCAACAAGTATTTAAACCATGTTCCTCCCTTCCAGGTCCATATTATACAAACACCAGTCGGATGTTAATCCAGAATGGTCAACAGCCTACCAATGATTCTGAGAAACAACGTATGCAGTGCCACACAAGTTTGCTGATCTCACTACTTACTGGGAAAGGACAGTAAACTCTAGGGTATTATTTTACATTTAGGGAGGACTTCTACTGCAAACTGATCAAGGTACTACAATTATATTCTTCACTAATGAGAGCAGTGTGTTCTTAATGTCATGATATTTATGTGTGAAATACAATGCATTGAGCTAAACAGTGCATTGAGAAGGTAATATTAGGTAATAAATTGTTTCATTCCGGCTTACACAGTAACAATGTGTTACATGTTTTATCTGTTTGTCAAGCCATTTTGACACTGATGACTGATGCACTTGATTTAAATGCTAATGATTGTGTGAATTGTATGAATGTGCCTCACACTCAAACAGACATGTCTTTATAGTATGCTGTTAGTAATTAATTGTACTTTGTCAGTTTTCTTATTCTTTTTTAAGGCAAACTAATTGCAGATTGTCTTTCAGTTGGTTCCTCTTTTAGATCATATTATGGTGGGGGGGAGAAAAACTGAAAAAGCACATGTGCAAATGTATCACCCTAAAACAGGAAAGAAAAAAAAAAAACTCAAACCTATTGCACCAAAGTGTGAGGCCTTGGCCACAGGGTCAAGCTTGTTACAACCCTCAGACTCGCAGACTAATGAATTAATTGAAAAACAGCACTGCACTGCAGGCACATTTGAGGCCATGTTGCCACAAAGTGTTTCTTTAGTATAAAGAGGTTCTAATAAAAACTGCTCAGAATGAGGTATATGTCTACCTCCACTTTATTTGATACTATATTTTGGGAATTTGGGTAAAAAATCCCTATATATACTGTAAGTCTTAAGTGGTAAGATGTTGAAGATACTCGATAGTTAGGGGCAACAAATGCTAAAATAACAGGGGGTGGCATGTCTCCACAAAAAAGTCTACTAATGCCTGTACTGTAACTAAATCCCACACATAGGAAGACATGGAATCTTAAAAGGTTCAATATGAATACAGGTTAGCACCACGTCCAGTCAGAAGGAAACCTCAAGACACGATCATTCAGTCACAAACCAGCTGGTGAGGAAACCAGGAAGGAACACATTTCAAAGGTGCTGCCAATGGTCTATGTGTTAGAGCTAATAATGGATCTGCAGAAGGATGGAAACATTAACCAGGAAGCAAAGGAAGGAGTAAAGTGAAGGTTTACAGCAGGTTTTTGCCTTGTAGGCCCTTTTTTCTTTCCTTTTTCTTTTACCTCTTCACCAGCTGAAGTAGCAATGCACAAATAGCAAACACTATATTTACATTAAATATGATAATTAGCAATATAGTAAACTAGCATATAATTAGTGGTATCATTGATTTATATTATGTCTAACAGAATGTAAAAGAAGCAGTATGTCTCCACATGCTGATGCCGTGAAGGTTATTTTGAAATGAGCATTGTTTTTAAGGCAACCAGCATAACAACAGGCACCGTGCCCAGTCCCAGGATGTTCAGCATGTGCAGGATATATTAAAGTACCTATTATTATGCTGTATCTTTTATAACCATTTGCTTACAGTAATATCTTGGATTGATCACACATTGTAGACTATGTAATGTAAGGTCGCATCAAATGGAATCTAAAATATTTCAACAAGGTTATTTTATAGATTTTAACCACTTTTGCTATGTTGACTTTTACAAAGATTATCCATTGAACTTTTGCAGACTGTTAAATTGTTAAAGAAAGAAAATGAACTGCTAATGACTTAAAGATTTACACATCTTAACATCAGTTGATATTGCTGAAAAATGTTGGCATTTTTAGGCCTTTATTATTAACAGGACAGGTTAGAATTGAAGGGAGAGACAGAGAAAGGAATGACATGCAGCAAAAGGGCCGCTGGTTGGAAGCGAACCCGTGGCCGCTGCGATGACTGAGCCTCTGTATTTGGACACATGCTCTACCAGGTGAGCTAATGAGGGAAATTTCTAAAAACTTTATCTCCTCTTACTTATCTATTTAAAGTATGTATTATACTCATAGTTTAGTATAGTTTATCAAGTATGTTTTTGTGGTTTCATAAAGACTAAAGGACTGACTCCAGAGTTGTCAAATTATTTGTCCTCCAAGCAGAAAACAACACTCAAACCCCTGCACACCGATGCTCCACCCACATATACAAGACATGTTTTCATTCAACTTGTCTGATTAGACCTCTTCTCAAGATCACACTGGATTTGTGACCCATTTGCTTTTAAACACAAATGGAACCTTATTTGTGTGCTTTGCAAAAAGTTCAATCACATTGAACATTCACACACAAAATCCAATGTCCAGCCTGTTTAATTGTTTATGCCTGGTTTACATCCTTGTTTATATCATATCATTGTGGGTATGCAGGGTTCTTTAACAAAAAACAGATATAAGTACCATTTCTGTCACTGGATTTGTGTATGGGTCCAGCTAGTCTCGCTTTGCCAGACCCTCCTCCAAAGAGCTCTGAAGGAGGGTCTGGCTACTCCACATAGCAATCGGGGATGGGGGGGAAAAAGTGCTCTGGTTGGCATTGACAATGGCATTGCTTTAAACCAATCAGAACCTTCATGGGCGGTGCTAAACTCCGCACAGAGCCGCTGCAAAATATTCTTGTGAGAGAAAACTCAACTTGGACAGTCTAGCTTTAATTTACCATGCAGAGATCTGAGGAGCAGTCAACAATAGTCCAAATCCACCGAATTTATATTCTGTCTGTTCACCAACAGCCAATGGGATTGGTTAAGACCCTGGCCTACTCGACTGTACACATTGAGCTTACCTGTTGGCAGGTGAGGTACCACAGAGACTAGGGGGAAGACAATCACTCCATGTTATTAGGTTCTCTCCAACTACAATGTTGCAGGTACCTGTAGCTTCTGATATAAACAAATTCTGCTTTGAATGAAAATGGACAGATTGTGGTAACAAAAAGTTGAAACTGAGTACTTCTCTTTCTGTGTGTAAGAAAGAAAAGTTATTTTATTTAGATTGTATGTCTGTGTAATCCCCAGAGTGATGCAAACAGCACAGGTAAGCAAAGTCCCTCTCTTACAATTGTGCGAGAGTGTGTTTGTGGGTGTTTGCCCCAGGTTGGCTTCTTTTCCTTTTTGCGTTGCATGCTGTGTTGCAAGCTAATCTGTGTTTGGCACGGCTCAGATCAAGGGGGTGTGGTAGTGGAGGTTGTGGCCTTTGTGATTTATCCACTCAGGAGAAAGATCAGTGTCGGGGTTGTACTAACCTGCCAACATGCACTGTGTTGTAAACACATTCTGAAAAACCTTACATATTAAATTACAGGAACTTCGTGGAGTTCTCTTTATCAGTTGGACTTGTACTAATAAACTCTTTTCAGATTTAGGCGAGGGTCAAAGCCAGTCCCTAATTGAAACCTTTCATGAGGAAAAAAACCTGTTTATTATCAGTAGTAGTAGGAGTATTAGTAGCATATAGCCTAATAATATTATTAGGCTATATGATCAATTTGCTGGCGGTCAGTGAGTTTGCTCTTTCATAAACAACAATATGGCCAAAATATTGCACTCAAATTTGACCAGCATGAGCCCCAGGTTTTACAAGGTGATTGCAGTTCTTAAGTCAGGTCTCAATTTAACACTGTTAGCAAATAACTAATAGGATTAAAACTTTTAGAGGTTAATATTTTAAACTCCAAAGCCCCTGAGCAAGTCTAAGTGTTGACCCTAATCACTTGGCATTAATGTTGTGTGTATGGGAATAATTTATGTGCTTCCTTTTTTTAAATCAGATTTGTGGAAACCACGTTCTCATGAGCAGATTTACACCTAGGTTTTAAAATTCCATACTTAAAATGACATTTTATGAAGTAAAAAGAAAGGAAGGTATACTTCTAAGCAATGATGTTTTCTTTCCAACGGCAGCTCTGCAAAATAACCTCAGGAAGGAACTTGTTTTGGTTGAACATGTGTACGTTCAAAGTTGTTTTAGTCGTGCAACAGAAAACTCAGAGTGGACAGATAGTCTAGCAAGCTGTCTGGATTTACCTTGCAGAGATCTGAGAAAAGGTTAACCCCAGTCCTCGTAAATTGACCAGAATTTTAAATGCCAACAAAATAAAAGCCCAAGGCAACGGATATCCGGCCTAAGTGTGGAATTTTTGTTGGCAACGGAGTAAACCCGGAAGTGAAACGGCGTGATTATAGACTAGACATAATCTACCACCAAATTGTAAGCACGAACACCAGACAACAACTAAATCTAAGATAACTTTTCAATAGTAAATGCATCTGTGAAATAGGCTTACGCTTTCAAGCATCACTTCAGATGTAGCTAAGCTTATTAGGTAAACGTATCACCTACCTCTTGTGTTACAAGCTGCTACCCGCTATATCAGCAGAGGAACCGTTTTCAGCCACTTGTCTGTGAGCTTAGCCTTTGCCCTACCTGCAGACATCGCAGCCTTGCAGCAATTGATTTTGATCAGCGTCAGTTGTACCTGTCATTTGACCATTTGGCCTTTTTGTGTTGTATGGGCACTCAGTGTGACTCTCGACTGGGTGACCTTGCACTTGCTGGTCAAAGGTCAAGGCCTTGTTAGACATGTTTATGAAGATAGCCAGGGGTCAAGGACTGTGTTTGTCTGTCCTAGTGACAAGAGCGGAAACAAGGGATAGGATTCCGGTAATAGATGAAAGATGAGAGTAGAGATGAAAGGAGGGGTTATCTGGTCCTCCACGGAGCGTATTGATCTGTTTGTGTTTTCATGGGGTAAATGGGTTTGTTGGCCACAGTCCCGGCAGAAGTGCTGAGGTATTGGCTGCATCGCACCGTGAAAGTGTTAGCGCAGAGGCTGCACTTAAATTAGGGTTCAAGAATTTGAGGTCAGCTCTTGCTGCCACTTGTTGGAATAATAAGTTGCTAGTGGCAAGTAAAAAACAAAAAAATATATGAAAAGCTTGAAGAACATGAATCAGCAACTTACCTACAAAGTGTGCTGGTGCTGCCCTGCTGTGGCCTTTTTAAAGAACTGAATAAGAAATCTCTATCACATTTGATACACGCAAACCAAATGTTTGTTTATTTATTTAAGATTATCCTCACTGTAATCAAGTGACTACTACTGAATTGTACTTCATGGAGCATTTCATCACAACCAAGCACACAAGACTAACAAAAACTGGTTACAGTCAGTGTAGAGTAACTGCTGCATGCATTTTAAATCTCTAATCTATAAAGCTCTGAAAAGGGACATAGAAACTATGTTTGGGGTCCAAGAGGCCACAGTTATAAATACAGTCCTCGTCATCTGTCCGTGTTTTACTCTAATGCATAAAATGATGTGATGAATCTTCACTCTTAGTTTTGCGTTAAACCAACAGGTGTAACAAAAGCAATTCACAAATGGGAACAGTCAAATACATGAGCAAAATAGAAAGTACATATCATGTGTAAGTACTGTATATATACATGTGCATTTCTTTGGGATCAGAAACATTTGATTTATGTAATGTGAGAAGAGTAAATCTTTTAACACACACGCTTCCAAACACAATTTTCTGACAAAGTAAAAGTAAAGAAAAGGTTTTTTTGTCTATTTCACTTTGTGCATCTGTCTGGGATTATGTCAACAACAGGGTTGTTCAACAACATATATGCAGACATCATGAAAAGCACTTCCAAGCAGCTCGAATCCATTCAGATATGTACACTCACACAAATACACACACACGTCAATGCTCTTTCAGTGCTGTTTTGTATGTTAATAAGACGCTGATTGTCAGATGTTGAAATATTGTTTTTAGATCAATGGAATCTCCGATACACTCAAGTCCAACATATTCTCATAAATCTTATAAATAAAAATGGACTTAATAACACAAAAAGTATTTCAATAATAACCTGAGGATAGTATGTTGAAGTATGCTAGAGAGGAATGCATTATATGTACAACAGAGTGACAGTTATATATCTGTGTTGGCAACATTACAGTGATTTAGCAAATGGCAAGCGTCTGTAACCAGTGGTAAGTCCAATCCTTTACATTAGTATGTTAAACAAGTTAAAATTTATAATAATATGTGGCTATAATCTTTGAATGCTGTGGCACTGGTAGGGAGGGGAAAAAACAAAATGGAATAAGGCAGATAAGTAAAATTGACTAGCACCTGACTCACATAAAATTAACACCAGTTTACCAGTTTAGGGGGCATAAACTCAGTGCAGTGGTAAACCGGGTGCAATTCTTTAGAGACATGTTGTGATCATGTTGTGTACTGCATGGAGCAAAGGCCACTTGGTCTCTGTGTTCTGGTTTGTAATGTTCAATCTCCGGCTGTTTGCAAACCACATCTCTGTCCCTGTGCACTCACTCATGCAGGGAAATAGCACCATCGTGAAAACAGCACGTTAAGCCAAGTCAAGGACGTCAGCGGACGTGGTTTTGCTTGCAGGTTGGGAAGGAGGACTCTGGTGTTATGGTTTATGTTCTCTTCATGCACACCTGACAGCGACTTATGTGTGTTCGGAGACTGCCTGCTTTTAGCGTTGTGGGGACAGGTTTCCTGGAAAGAGGTAGAGAGACAAAAACACCAGAAATACATCTTTATTACCAAGCTCATAATGTAAATGTGGAAGAAATGTGATAATGGCAAAAAAAATTAAAAGTAACATAACACCAGGCTAAAAAGTCAGTGTTTCACTGTCGTCTCTGCTTGAAAGTTTCAAGCGTTTTTCAGCTCTGGTTGGGTGTAGCCAAAATGTGCTCTTTTAGACCTGTAACCACACCCAACCAGTGATGTCATGGTGTCCTGGAGTACACCTGTGCATCACTGCAGCAAGGTAAAAAGTTAAACCACTGAAGGTCATCAAAAATAAGGTTTTCTAGGAGTGATAGGTTACTCTTTAATGTGAAATGGGGGGAATCAAGAAAAACATTGTCTGTGTGTTTCTGTCTTACGTAAACATCTCATTGTCTTCAATGGTGGCGAGCCAAAAGCTGTAGGAGTTGGCATAGTAGTTGCAGGTTCCACGACCGTGACACTCGATGAATGGAGCACTGCGGAATTCCTCCAGGCAGGAACCAGGAGAGGCCAGAGCCTGGCCTGATCCTTCCGCACCAGCACTGGTGTGCTACACAAACACAAACAATGGAAACAGCTCATTGACCACCAAAAGAAGCCCAATCTGAAGAGAGCTATTGCTTGATTGCTGAAAGTTCTGAAAGGGTTACTTTGACTATGTATGTGTATGCATGTACATGTGTTAATTACTATGGGTGTGTGGACATTGGTATAGAGGATGGTGTAAGGGGGAGGTTTCGGAGATTGGGCTGGGTATCTGGTAGCCTGGCTAACACCAGACCAAGCCAAGCTCAATAAATTTGAGACTGAGCATTGGTCTGGGGAGTCTGCTCTGTAAGGACTTAGTTCAAACGACTCTGTACACAATTGGAAAGTCCAAAGATCCAGGTGATCAGAGAAGCAACAGTGGCATCAACGGGTTTTCTGCGCTTTGATAGGCGTTCGGTGGCCACTATGTTGAATATAAACAAGAAGCTGCTTGGTCGCTTCTCTATTGTCATTGTTTTAAACCCACCAATAGCTTGCCAGGCAGATAAGCCAGTTTGTGATTGGATCCCGCAAAGTTGTAAACTGAAGCAGAAGAAATGTGCAGGTTTCTAGACCGAGCTGCAGGGCAAAATCAAATCACTGGCAGAGGGGTATAGGGCGCCGTTTGTAAAGCGGCTCGTGCTGAAAATAACAGCAACATTTTGTCACATTTAGCTTTAAATAATGTTTAAAAACCTGGTATGAAATTTTGAGGGTCACTTTCTTGCACATTTACAACAATATTTGTCAACTTGGAAATATTTTAAATAGTTAAATCCAAATATTAAATGTTACACCTAAATGTTAAATGTTAAATCTATATGCTAAATCTAAATCTAAATGTTAAATCTAAATCTAAATGTTAAATCTAAATATTAAATCTAAATCTAAATGTTAAATCTAAATCTAAATGTTAAATCTAAATCTAAAATCTAAATGTTAAATCTAAATGTTTCGAGTGAAACTAAATATTTAGCTAATATGCAAATTAATGTCGATAACCGGAAGTACCAAAATAAAAGCTCGAGGAGGTCAGTGTATGTTTATAGTGTCAAATAACGAATAAAAATCCTCTCATTGGGAGATATGGACTCTTGAACTTGGATAACCGTGAAAATAACTACCTAAAATAATAAACACAGTTGGGGAAAACTGTATTTGAAGAGTACTTTGAGTTTTTAGTGTCACTTTTATGAATGGTGTGGGAATTATAGCCACTATAACCAGCCACGGGGGGGCTCACTTTGACTGGTCTGTCACGTTTGCTTGCATTAGGTCAGCAAGAGCCTATCCCCGCCCGCCCCCGACAAGACACTGCGAAATGTCCAACGAATCCGCGTTAGCCGAGAACATCGGCAGAGCCGTCCCGGTGGCTGAACAAACTATCAACAGCGACAGCAACAGCCTCAGGCCACCTCGGTAAGCATGTTTTCCAAATCACGGAGCTAGCAACCCTGTTGTCAAGGCTAACTTAACTAAACTAGCTAACGGTAGCTAGCCAGTAGAGATTTGCTACTACCTTTACAAAAAGTAAATGCTAGCCCCGTGTTTTGGAAAACATGTTTACCGAGGGGGCCCTGATTTGGCCCCCCGGGGGCTGTCGCGTTTAAAAGTTTTAAATGATGGGCTCGGCGACCTTAATGCAATCGAACATGACAGACCTTAAAAGTGAGCCCCCCCCTCTTGGGGCCCTATAGTGGCATAATTCCCCAGCATTCATAAAGGGGACACTAAAAATAAAAGTTCAAAGGGGGGGGGGGCTCACTTTGACTGTCTGTCATTTTCATTGCATTAAGGCACAAGAGCCTATCACCCCCCGCCCCCGCAAGGCCGGTACTTTGGGGTAACTCGGGGAAATGTCTAACAAATCATTTTACCGGGGGAACATGGGGCGAGGCCGGTGGCTGTCCCCCCCTTTTAAACAAAAACCAGCACAGCCTCGGGCCCCCTCGGAAAATTTTTTTTTCCCAAAATTTCACGGAGCTAGCATTGCTTGTTGTAAAGGGTAAGCAAATCCTAAGGGCTAGTCCCGTTAGCTATTTTAAATTTAATTTTTACCTTTGCAAACGGGGGGTTTATTTCCGTGTTTTGGGAAAAATTTGTTTACCGGGGGGCCCTGGGGCTTTTTCCCTTCGCTGTTGAATAATTTTGGTTCAGCCCCCGGAGGGGGCCTGGTGTTCTCGGCAAACCCCGGATTTTTTGGGCCCTTTCGCAGTGTTTTTTTGGGGGGGCCCGGGGGGGATGGGCTCTTGCTGCCCTAAGAAGCAACGTGAAGCCCTTTCAAAGTGACCCCCCCCGTGGTGGCTGGGGCTAAAATTCCCACCCACCTTCAAAAAATTTGACAAAAAAAACCCTAAAAAGTACTCTTCAATCCCATTTTTCCCCCCAATGTTTTTTAATTTTTGGGTTATTTATTTTCAGGGTTTTACCAAATTTCAAAGCCCAACTTCCCAATGAGAGGATTTTTTTTCGTTATTTGAAAATAAAAACATACATGACCCCCAGCTTTTTTTTTTGGGAAATTCCCGGGTTTGGGGCCAACATTAATTTGCATATTAGAAAAATATTTTTTTTCCACCGAAAATTTAGTTTTAAATTTTAATTTTCCCTTTAGTTTTAATTTAGTTTAACTTTAGTTTTAATTTAACTTTTAGATTTAGTTTTAAACATTTAGTTTTAGTTTTAAAGATTTAACTTTAGTTTTGTTTTAACATTTAGTTTAAAGATTTAATATTTAATTTAATATTTAGATTTAACATTTAGATTTAGATTTGATTTAACTTTTAGATTAGATTAAAATTGTTAGATTTGAGTTTTAGATTAACATTTAGTTTTAGTTTTAAACCCTTAGACCCCGATTAAAATTTAAATTTTTCAAAAGTTAAAATTTTTTAGATTTAACTTTTAAATTTTTTATTTTATTTTTAACTTTTACTTTTAGTTTTAATATTTGATTTAACTTTTAGATTGATTTAGTTAACATTTAGATTTTTTTTAAAACTTTAGTTTTAGTTTTTAGCATTAGTTTTAAAATTTAAAAATTTGGTTTGGAACTTTTAAAATTTTGGTTTTTAACCCTTTTTAAAATTTTTCCCAAAGGGTTGAAAAATTTTTGTTGTAAATGTGAAAAAATTTCCCCTAAAAAATTTCCCTACCAGGTTTTTAAACATTTTTTAAAGAAAAATTGTGACAAAAGTTGTTTTTTGGTTTTTTTCAGAACACCCGTTTTCCCAAACGGCGCCCATAAGGGGGGGGGGGTTTTTATCGGTCTATTTATGTGGCGGTTTTGGTGTAGAAGGGTTTTGGGATAAAAAGTCTATTTTCAATTTTTTTTCCCATAAAATTTTTCCTCTTAATTTAGTCAACCCAACATTTGACTCAAAGAAAGAAAAAAACCTTTTTTCATGTTTAGGTGCATTTTCCCTTTGCGGGTTTTAAAGAAAAATGTAAAAAACAGAGTCTTCCCCCCGGGAAAAATGTTTCCCAAAGATTTTACTGAATCATCTAAATTTTGGTTGGGGGGGGGTATCGGGGGGTGTGAGGAAGAAAATTTAAAGTATTTGTCAGATCTGAAACCGGGTTTTTTCTTACCATGACAAAAGGGGTAGCCCAAACCAAAAAGAGTTTCCCCGCCCGGGGGGCAAATTTTGGGGTCATTTATGGGCCCGATGTGAATTGCTATCACCCTCGTGGGGCTTCACACAAAGAAAACCCTTCCCCGGGGACCCACACAACCCACCACCACACCCCACAAAACACACACGTTAAGGAGGGACTATGTTTAAAGGGCCAAAAAAGTATTTTATTTTCCCAAAACCAAAACCCTTTTTGGGTAGAAATACGGGCCCTACCGTGATAAAAGGGTTTGATGCCCTTTACCCGTGATGGGGGCCAGGTCCCGGGGATGGGCTCCGGGGAGGTGACCGTAGGGGTAGTAAATTTCGGGGGGCAAATTTACACGGTTGTTAATGTTACAGAAGAGGAAGGGCATGGGGCTGAACTTTCTTAGACAGCTGCCTGCCGTACCTAAAATACAAAGCGAGGAGACATGTAATTCATCCCATAAACCCTTTGTGCTTTCCTGATTCCAATTTCTTTCCTTTATTCTTTTTTCTTTCATGATGTGTTTCTCACCTAAGTCCTGTCCATGGGAACGTTCGTTGCCTTGTACGTAGAGCAAGGAGTAGCCATCATATATGAGCGAGGTTCCCTCAGGGCAGTGTGGAACCTCCACCGTTTGGCTGTGACGGGTTACCAGAAACCCGTGATCCATGGAGGAGGGGCCGGGGAGACCCACTTGACCTGGAACACCGTCAGGTCCTGGGGGGCCAGGGTGTCCTCTGGGTCCTAAAGACAGAGTAAATAATGAGTAAGGTCAGCAACACAGCAGTTTTTACCCACACCTTTAATCCCTGTGAGCCTCTCACCCTGTGGCCCCGGAAGGCCAGGATCTCCTTTGGACCCAGGCTGACCATGGTATCCAGGAATGCCATCTTCACCTTTTGGCCCTGGAATACCTGTCACACCTGAAAGAAAATAACAAAAATGACCAAACAATAAGAAAAATGGATGCGGACATGTCATCAGGAGAAACATTGTTGGATCATAATTTTAAGCAAAACGTTACCTTGCAGTCCTTTCTGTCCAGGGAGCCCAGATGGCCCCTGGGGTCCCGGGAAGCCCTGAGGCCCTTGGAACCCAATGTCTCCTTTGATAAAGGTGCTGGGGCCGGGGGACCAGGGGGACCTACATTGCCTGATATACACAGTATCTTTAGACACTATTTCCAGATGATAATTTTGATTTTTAGCAATTTATGGAGGTCAAGTTATTTGATTACCAGAGACATGAGTAAGCACAAAATAAATGATATATTGTAATTATTCTAGTAATTGAGATAGAGGTAGTTTAGAATATTGACACACTAAGGGGTGTTTTTTACCCTTTTCTCCTGGGAATCCTCTGTCTCCAACTTCTCCTTTGAATCCAATGTCCCCGAAATTACCTCTTGTACCTAGAGTTAGATTTAAAAAATAGTGTAACTATACATGCTGTCTTCCACACACACGCACACACACACACACACACACACAAAATCCTAGACTATTACACTTGTTTGTCCTCACCTGGGAAGCCAGGGACACCCTGCAATCCCCTCTCTCCCTTCTGTCCATCGATACCTGGAAGGCCAGATTGTCCCTGTAATACACACACACACACATACACACAAAATAATATTAAAGCAGCACTAACATTCACATAAACTAACATATGACATGTAAAAACAGCCTAGTGACGTACAGGAAGTCCAGTAACTCCAGGGTCACCCTTATGTCCCGACTCTCCCTGGAAACCAGGAAGACCCTGGTCTCCTTTGTCTCCCTTTTGTCCATTTCTGCCTGGCACACCGGAGGGTCCTGGTACTCCTGAGGATCCTTTTGATAAAGAGCCATTACATTATTATATATTAATAATATCATTATTAGTATTAATATTATTATTATTATTATAAGATCAATGATACAATATATAACATATGTTTTTCAATTCTTAACTCTTTTCACTTGTAACTGTGGCTCTATGCTGTACTACATTTAGGTGACAGGTCCTCATACATGTAATAAATAAACTGCTAGCCTGTCATGTACATGGCATACCTGCTTCTCCGGGTTGTCCTGTTTCTCCCCTCTCTCCCTTAGGGCCCTCCAGAGATATACCAGGGAGCCCCCTCTCTCCTGTCTCACCCTGGGCCCCCTGTGAGCCTGGAAGTCCCTTGTCGCCTTTGATACCAGAGACACCTGGATGTCCAGGAGGGCCAGGGAAGCCAGGACTACCTTTGTCACCTGGAGAGGGAAAGATGTCACATGAAGAAACTCTGTTTGGCTCCAGTGACGAAGGGATTCTATGAATCAATGTTGGAAGGGCTCTAACCTTTGCCACCAAGCACTCCAGGTGGTCCGGGGAAACCTCGGCCGGGTGCACCTGCAGGGAAGGAAGAAAACCCATTAAAGGCAGTGTCCGTAATGTTTGGCTAAGGCAAGGCAAGGCAAGGCAAGGCAACTTTATTTGTATAGCACATTTCAGCAACAGGGCAATTCAAAGTGCTTTACACAAAATCAGTTAAACAGATAAAGCACAAGTAAAAACAGTTAAAAATCATAAGCATTAAAAACCGGTAAAACACATGAATAAAAAATAGACACATAAAACACAAGAATAAAAGTTACAGTGCAGCATAAGAAATTTAAAGAAATGAGCAGTCATTTAAAGAAGGGCAGCATCAAAAAGAAAGGTCTTCAGCCTTGATTTAAAAGAACTGAGAGTAGCAGCGGATCTACAGGTTTCTGGGAGTTTATTCCAGATATGAGGAGTATAGAAACTGAAAGCTGCTTCACCCTGTTTAGTTCTGACTCTGGGGACAGCAAGTAGACCTGTCCCAGATGACCTGAAAGGTCTGGGTGGTTCATAGTGTAGTAGCAGATCAGAAATGTATTTTGGACCTAAACCGTTAAGTGATTTATAAACTAGCAAGAGTACTTTGAAAGTACTCTAAGTAGTGAGGGGTCTGCAGATGGTAGGGTTTATAGACCTAAACCTGCTCTGGGTCTGCAATTATTACTTCTCTCTATATTTAGAGAAGGCATTGCTACCTGAAACCCTGATTATAGTTGATGGGTGGTGTTTGACTACTCAAACACCACCCAAAGTTTTTGTTTTCCAGTAAAATGTGCTTGCGGTGATTGAAGGTTTGGGTTTAGGGTCCCAAACCAGAGTAGGAAATATAAGGTTGAGAGGCTTATTGTGCTATAGTATTGCATCAGACCTTCCTCTACAGCCAGTGGTCCACACAGCACTCCGGGATTTGAGAAAAAGTGCTCTCGTTAATTGCCATTTCCTTAAACCAATCACAATCCTCTTGGGCGGTGCTAACCGACAAAAGGAGCCACGAGGCCTCTGCAAAACAGCATTGGGAAGGAACTTGTTTTGGTGCAACGTGTGCATTCAAAGGTTATTTTAGTCGTGCAACAGAAAACTCCGATTGGACAGATAGTCTAGCTAGCTGTCTGGATTTACCCTGCAGAGATCTGAGAAGCAGTCCATAGTGCTCATAAATCCACCGGAGTTTATGCCTACACAAAGAAAGAGAAAGGGGACATCCGGCTGAAAAGTGTGAAATCTGAGAACGGAGCAACGGAGCAATCCCGAAAATGGAATGTCGAGGACATAGAATAATTGGGCTGTGACAGCTTTCCAACAATTTAGTAAATTCTTGCTCCTCCTCACTCCTATTACACTAACCTGTGTCTCCTCTCTCCCCTGAGGATCCAGGGATGCCGTCCACTCCAGGTTCTCCTTTTTCTCCTGGAACACCAGGAGGTCCCTGCAAGCCCCCTTCACCTGGAAGAGAACAGGTTTACAGACTATTTGTTGCTGTTTTCTAGGATGGCAGAGGTATAATCAATTCTCAGTGGATTTTTTTACAGACCAAACCCTTTTAACATAAACTGATCTCACAAGATAAACAAGTTACATACCAGGCCGACCGTCTTGACCTCTTTCTCCTTCAGACCCCGGCAGCCCAGGCACACCCTTCTCACCTGGTCTACCTGGCTGACCTGTACAACACACACACACACACACACACACACACACACCAATGAGAACCCACATGGAATAACAACATATGATTGTTATATGAACGCTATATCTAGCATTGTAGACAAATAGGATACAAATCTGACCTGAGTACCCGATGGTTCCTTTGTCTCCCTTGATTCCTTGTAGTCCTGGCTTGCCAGGCATACCCTCAAGACCCTTCAGACCCCTCTCTCCTGGTTGTCCTGGGAATCCTGGCTGGCCTGTCTGACCCTGGCAAAGTAGAGGAGTGGAGAGGAAAACTAAATAAAGACAGGTAGGTACTGATGATTGTGGAGAGGAACAAGTTGAATAAGACAGTAAATATGACATTTAAACTGACAGAAGCATTTTCATTTCCATCTCTGTTGGTAGCCAGATTACCTTATTTATTATTTGAAGTCTATCCATGGGTTTTGTTACATTACCTTAGCTTCTGCACAATAGTGTTTCATCTTTTGTACTGATTATTTAACTGGGACTTTCATGACCACCCAATAAAACAATAATTATAATAGCCAGCGGATTTACCTTTTCTCCTGGAGGTCCTGGGAGCCCAATACCTGGGTCTCCAGCTATTCCCTTGTCTCCTTTCTGTCCATCTGTGCCTCTGAATCCATGATGTCCTGGTGTACCAATATCTCCTTTAGAACCCTTTGGACCAGACGGACCTGCACACACACACACACCAACACACACACACACACACACACACACACACACACACACACACAAATGCAGATATTTACTTAAGAGTTGCATTTAACTTGCATTAAACAAGTGTTTCTCCCAATTATATAGTAAGTATATAAAATTTAGGTTTTCCCTTGCTTTAAATATTCTCAATACAGCTGTTAACACGTCTGTCTTTGAAGGAGAAATGTCATGTTTGTAACACAAACACACACACGCCCACACACACTGGCGCATTTCCATCTTACCTGGTATTCCCATCTCTCCTACAGCGCCCTTCTGTCCAGGTTGTCCCATACCACCAGGCTCTCCGGGGAAACCAGGGTCTCCTTTCTCACCTGAGACAAATCAGGGAGATTGAAAAATTAATATCAATTTTATTTCCCTCCATTTTCATCAGGAGAATGAGAATTGACTAAAATAAGAGTTAAATTAAATAAATATGACAAAGAAAGATGATGACTACATGATTTCTACATGGTTTAAATATCCCATAAAGACATTAAACACATTTAGCTTGTTGTTGTTAAGATGGGCATGTGCTCACCTGGTTGTCCAGGTAATCCGGGCTCTCCATCTTTGCCTGGCATTCCAGGGTCACCAGTAAGTCCACGGTGGCCCTTCTCTCCAGCAAACCCAGGGTCACCTGATAAGAAAATGGAATTTAATTACAAACTATTCTTAAACTATGGCTCAATAGGCACAAGCACCAATGGACCTGTCTATAGCAAATCAACCCATAAACTATGCATGTTGTTTCATACCTGGTTTTCCAATATCTCCCTTCTCCCCCTTCATGTGCTCCATGTCAACTTCGCTCATGTTCCCAGGAGGTCCCTGAAGACCTCGATCTCCCCTTTCTCCTTTAGCTCCAGTCTCTCCATCATTGCCTCTTGGTCCAGTAATGCCGGGATCACCTGAGAGAGACAAAAATAAATTGTTATTTTGGTCAAATAATAATAATAATTAAAAATAATTGGTCATACTTTATGACCAGTATGAGAGAGGCGAAGGAAAGAACCATAATAGTTTACACAATGTGGGTTTCCGTACCTCTTGGTCCAGGAGATCCAGGTGTACCAGGTGGTCCAGGAAATCCTGGTACTCCTGGTGTCCCTATGACCCCCATTTCCCCTTTAGAACCTGGTAAACAAACACACACGCATGCATGCACAAGCACACACACACAAACACACACACACACACACACACAGCACCATTAGCAGGAGATTCTGAAAATTCACTAAAAGTCAATCTTTCTCCTTCCTCATTTCAAATTAAATGGTAGGTAAAATTCTATAACCTTATACATTTCTGCCACAGTAAATTCTCAAACCTTACCTCCACTGCAAAAAGGATGAAGATGTTTTAAAACAGAATTACATAATGTACATTTCTACCACAGTGTTAAACAGAAATGAAAACTCCGTAAGGAGTTGGTTTGGGAACCGGAGGGTCGTGGTTCAAGTCCCCATACAAACCAAAGTATGGTGGTAGACTGGTAGCAGCAGTGGTGCCAGTTTACCTCCTGGACACTTCCAAGGTGCCTTTGAGCAAGGCACTGAACCCCCAACTGCTCAGGCCACCTTTCCATGGGCAGCCCCCCCACTCTGACATCTCTCCATTAGTGCATGTATAGGTACTGAGCATGTGTGTGTAATTCAGGCCTGTCTGCAATGTGTTAATAACAACAAAGTGTAAATTGTAATTTCCCCTTGTGAGATTAGAAAAGTATAGATTAATTATTATTATTATTATTATTATTATTATTATTATTATTATTATTATTATCATTATTATTATTATTATTTTTATTATTATTATACTCACTACTCTGCTGCTCTGAGTTTCTCTTTTAAACAGACTTTGTAGTTCTTTCGTTTAGCAGTAAGCTATTGCCAATGAATAAAATTAATAAAATTCTCATTTATTTTTACGAGCCAACTGCATTACAAACACTACTACTTTCTTCTGTGAGTTTTGAACAGACTGTATAAAATAGGTTTTAAAGTGGTCCCATGTGCTGCAATGCTCTTCCTTTGCTTCATTGAAGCCTCTATGTTTACAGGCTTGTGGTGATGCTATAGGTGCCAAAAACAATCTGTTTGGTATGGTAGGCTACTGCCAATTTGTTTGTTTTTTTATGGTTCATGTGTGCAAAAAACATTACAATTTGTGAGAAAAACAATCATGGCAGAGCATCGTGATATCAATTCTAAGCTAAAAAATTGCGATTCATGTTTTTCCCAAATAGTGCAGGCCTACTCCTGAACCCTTCATGCACAGATGGCTCAGGTTTAAAGCCTTCCCGCAGCTCAAAGGATATAATCCCTCCTGTAAATGGAAGGCTTTTAATGTGAAACATGCACAGAAGGTGTTGAGTTTCATTGACAATATCTTAACCCGAACAAAATAATGGCAAAGCAGATGCATTGAAATGACTTCTGGTGAAACACAGAGCATCAAATTGATGAAGATGACTACATAGTCATACTTAAAGCTGTAGTGCGTAATGTCTGTCGCCCCCATGAGGAATTCTAAGTAATGACTGCTGTTGCATCTACATGACACAAGCCTTCCGTGATTGCACAACCCCCCCTCCCCCCACCAACCCTCCTTCATGCAGTTAAAAAAACATGATGGACTCTTCAGAAGAGGTAATAATCATCCCTCAGTTTCTGTGTGTGAAAGTCGCTAGATGACACCAGTTTCTGAACATAGCCATACTGACTGAAATACAGAGAGTGTTTGTAGTGTTAATTAACTTGTATCAACTCATATGGCAATGACTTGAATGTAACAGATGTTCATTGATAAAAAAAAGTTATCAGTAATCTATTTGTGCGAGTGCAACAAGAAAAATACAAATACACTACACATCAGTCAGTCTCACCTTGGTTTCCAATTGGTCCGTCCCGGCCTGGTAGGCCTTGCGGCCCTGGCAGTCCTTTAGGACCTGGGCTTCCTGGGAACCCGGGGGTTCCCTTCTCTCCCTGAGGCCCCGGCATGTCCAGACCAGGAGGACCTGGGTAGCCCTTTTCTCCCTTTACACCTTCCCTACCTGTTCAACATGCACACATACACATATATTTGTAGTGACTTCCAAAACCCCAATTGACAGTTTGACAGTTGTCAGGTGAGGTAAATCAAGAGTATGCTTCAAAATCTGATAGCAGACATTTTGACTTAACAAAGATCACAGGTGTATGGAATATTACTGGTGTTACTGATTAGATTACGATGGCTGTGATCCATTCAAGTATCTATTCAAGTGTCTACGTATGCACAATACCCTGAAACTGAAGCAACTGAATGGAGTGACATATAAAAATGTCTTCTTTGAAAAAGGTTCATATGTTCAGATGATAGGTTTGTGCTCACCGTATGATCCAGGCTCTCCAGCTTGTCCTTGTGGCCCAGGGGCTCCGGGGGAACCTTTTCCTGGAGCACCTGGTAAGCCAACCAGTCCCGGAGGTCCCGGGGGTCCTAAATCACCTAATTTTGAAGGCCAACGAAAAACAATGTTGTATTTGGTACAGACAATGGGTCTTTTAACTCAATTTAACTAAATCCAGCAAAGCTTCACACCAGAGTTGTTGAAAGTGACTTGCGGTACCTTTGACTCCCTGAGGTCCTGGGGGTCCTGTCTGACCTTCTTGTCCAGGAATACCAGGTAGTCCAACTCCACCCTTTTCTCCCTGGAAACCAGTAATTCCTGGGAGGCCCTGCGAACCTTTCGGGCCTGGAAGACCCCGCCCTGGTTCACCCTGCAGAAGAGAATATAAATAGGCACTTATTTGCATCTCAACTCAGGCAATAGTGATTTTACTCAAATTATTTTAAACATTCAAATCTCCAAGTAGGTCATGCCCATCAAATCAGGGGTCTTCAATGTTTTTAGGCCAAGGACCCCTAAGCTGAAAGAGAGACAGTGTAGGGACCCCGTACTGCAGATATAGTTTACAATTGAGTTGTATATTAAACTTGGCCAAATGAAAAAAAAATGAATGGATATTATAATACAATTTAAATAATATTTTAAAGGTCCAATGTGCAATATATTGAGTAAATCCAAAAATGACCCAGTTCAGATATATACGGTATATATATTTATATATGAAACATGCTAAGTTGAAATCTTTTCAGACAACAATGATAATGCCAGTTTTTTCTCCTTTGGAAATTTCTGTTCCGTGATGTTCTGTTTGTGTTTTGGCCTGTGTGTTGTTATCAGCTGCCCAGTTTGACAGCCAGGCCGGGTTACCAGATATAATGTTACCTGTAAAAACGTAAACCCAGCTGGCTACAGCTGTAACGTTAGTACACCCATGAAAGCAGCAAACAAACAAACAGGAAATAAAAACCCTGGTAGATATTGGAGATGTATTTGAAAGACGGAGACAGCTTAGAGCCCAAAAGCACGCCAAGTTAGCTAAATTACTTTTGAACAGGTAAGCATTAGCTTTAGAGTAATTTATTACAGCTACAAGGGAATGGGGATTTTATATAATTTCAACAATTGTGTACTCACATTGAATTATAGATATTAAAAATATTTTTTTCACAAATAGGCCATTTTAACCAGCTAATATTTTGTTGGATTCATATTGATCTATATATTTAGACATTTGAATTAAAAAAAAACAACTGATAGTATTGTTCAGGGTTTTGTAGTGTTTCTAATGTTTCCAATAATTAACTATTTGTATTTTTCTGAATTTCTGTTAGTTGGAAGATCACAATACAGACGGAACAAGTTTGACATTTACATTGTTGTTAGTATTTCTGTAATTTCTGTGTATTAATCAAAATACATAAGCAGAGAAATACACACTTTTTGTCCAGGTGTACCAGATTTTCCAGTCAAGCCATCCTGTCCTGGTCTTCCTGGCTCTCCTGGTAATCCTGGAGCTCCAGGAATTCCACTGATTCCTAAAAACATGGACAAAACAATTCCTCTGAGTTTGGTTCTGTTTATGTTGTTGATGTTCCGATAACATAACTGGAAAAGCTTTCAATACTGCCTTAAAAGGCTGGGATTGGTGGGTGCCTGGGCAGCTCACCTGGTAGAGCGGGCGCCCATATGTAGAGGTTTACTCCTAAACACAGCGGGCTTGACTCTGACCTGCGGCCCTTTGCTGCATGTCATTCCCCCTCTCTCTCCCATTTCCAGTCTAAGCTGTCCTATAGAAATTAAGGGCCTAAAATGCCTAAATATTAATATTTAAAAAATAACAAAAATAAAAAATGCTGGTATTGGTATTTGCACATACTGGAGTTTACAATATACAATATACAATATAGGTACTTTAGCCCCAAAGAAAATCTACTTTAAAAGTAGTTTAGTTATATCCTTATTCCATTATGACTCACTGTCAAAATAAAAGAAAGTTATGTGGCAGTCATTGTTGGAGGTTGTTCATTTTTCATAAAAGGTTTAACTTGAGCCAGGCTGACAATAAAGATAGACATCATATCACATATACAGTAGGGATGATAATATTCAGCTGTTAAAACATTTTAAAAAAACATATGACACACTGGAATCAGATCAGTACTTGTATTAGCTGATATGTAAGTTCAGGTATCGGAATCGGTTTTGGGGAGCAAAAAATGGTATCGGACACTCTAGTTTATGTACATATACTGTATTAGTTGGTTTACATTTTTCTTAAGGGATTTGTAAGTATGCAGTGAATTTCTGTGATGCATTTAAGGAGAGGAGGAAGAGGGTCAACATGGAGGAACTTACCTTTCGGCCAGTTGGGCCTGGGAATCCAATTCCAGAGGGTCCGTGTTCCCCCTTTGGTCCAGGGAAACCCGGCAACCCTGGGTCTCCCTGCAGGCCTCTGATGCCTGCAACCAACAACACGTTGCATGGTCAACAGGATCACAAACAATCTTCACATATATGTGAATCTTATTTAATTATATATATATATATCTATATATAATATAGATATATATATATAGTATATATAATTGTACTCTGTTCCTTCACCCCAATTTTAATGATGTTTCAAGTTTAAATTCACTGATCAATACTCAAGAGACCAATTTCAAATAATTGTTTTTGCAAAGTATGTATGAAAACAAGCTAACTATGGTGCTGCTCACCTTGAGCTCCAGGTTTGCCGTTTTCTCCGCGTGGTCCAGGTATTCCCTGAGGTCCAGGAGTGCTTACACTTTTGCCTGGCTCACCTTTTAGACCTAGTGGACACAAGGTATACACGTTATCAATGACTTAATGTACAGTGTGTGTGTGTGGTGTGTGTGTGTGTGGTGTGTGTGTGTGTGGTGTGTGTGTGTGTGTGTGTGTGTGTGTGTGTGTGTGTGTGTTGTCTACCAGATGGTCCAGGATGGCAGGAATGCCTGGTCTCCCCTGGCTGCCCTTCTCTCCAGGCTCTCCTGGTCGCCCGTAGCCTGGCAGGCCCGGTGGACCCCTCTCTCCTGGAGACCCAATTATACCAGGGTCCCCATCTGGTCCACGCTCACCCTTGATGCCCTCTTTGGCCTGAAAGCAATTAGAGAAAGCGATGCCCAATCTACTTTGACTTAAGGTTGAAAATACATTCTTAAACTAGAAACTATTTAATTGTGTGTGGATATTGTGTGTGGTTATTAGATGTTCATTGAAGCATTGGATGAGATAATATATGATTATGTTCTGTGTAGGTTAACTGTGGGCTTTGTGTGTGTGTGTGTGTGTGGTGTGTGTGTGTGTGTGTGTGTGTGTGTGTGTGTGTGTGGTATGCGCAATGTGTCGCTATTTGTTTCACTTGAACGCCCAAAACAAAAAGGCTTATCTTATCTTGTGAAATTGTCCTGATATATACATAACAAACCACAGACTAGTGTTGTACTAATCCAAAATGAGTACAAGACCAATCTTTTAAATTCTTGTCTCCATATCGACCACATTTTGACTCAATCTTGTCTCGGTCTCGGATGAACAGAAGAGTGGATTTTCAAGACCACAACTGCAGGGATTTCCCTAAATTGTGTCAAAACTTGCAGATGCAACCAATAACTTGAAAGCTACATTGTGTAAGAATTGCTAGTAATATCTAGTGTTGAGGTCATATATTGCAACAAACTCACACATAGTTTTACAGAATGTATTGCACCTACGGTAGCCGTCACGTTACAAAAAGCGGAAACGTAAAAAAAGGCAGTCTATTAGCCGTGGTGGTTGGAGTGCATGTAGAAAAGTGGCACGGATGCGCACTTCACACCAAGAGCAGGCATGCACGTTACTCGACAGAAAAAAACAAAAACTGCAGCAGTCCGGAGGATAATTAACTGGTGGGGAGTTGGTGTGTGTGTCCAAAGCAGCTCCAATGTTCACTGTTTTTCCTGATGGTGCCAGTCTCTTGCTTTTTTCAATATCTGTTTTCAGATTCTGGGCGAAGAAGAAGACTTCTGTTCCTGAAATTTGGATTTTGAATACGTGTGCTCCCCCGTGTTGCCAGGACCGGGAAGCAACGATATCCATTAGCTGCAGCTGTGACTCAAGCGCAAAAGGCGGAGCAGTATAGCCTGTATGTCCCTTACCGGCAAACGTATTTCAAGATGGCGCATGACTATGGAGAGTCTACCCCAGTTAATGCAAGTGCAAATGTAAAATTTCAAGCTAATAGGAATACTTGGAATTAATGGTGGTGGCAAATTTTCATAAAAAAGGACAAGTTTCTGAAGGGCAATACAGATTTTGATAATGAACAACTACAAACATTACACAATGAAGCATTAAATCATATCTAATTTTAAATTTGTTACTGTAAACCCCCCTCTCCCAGCCACCTTTACACACGCTCCCAAGAAAACGATTGAGGCTCTGGCTGACTCGGTCTCAAATCCTTAATAATGGTCCTTCTTAGTCTTGTCTCGGTCTCGAGACACCCTGGTCTTGGTTATGACACACATGATGGTTTTGGTTTAGGTGGTCTCGACTACAACACTGCCACACACACACACACACACACACACACACACACACAGACACACAAACACCCACACACACATACACACACACACACACACCACACACACACACACACTTACCGGTTCTCCTTTGAAGCCAGGTATACCTGGGAGGCCATCTCTCCCTGGCTGTCCATCTCTCCCTGGCGGCCCTGTGGAACCAGGAACACCAGGCAGACCTTTTTCCCCCTTCAGACCGGTACCTGCAAAAATGTCCCCTGGCTCACCAACAGCACCAGGGGCTCCAATCAACCCAGGGACGCCTGCAGAACCCTGCACACAGATTGAAAACATGTATTGTTCATTTTCCTCAATGAAATGAGGGATCAACTGTGAAAACATTGAGCTCAGATCTTGTCCCAAGTGTTTCAGACATTATTCTACTCACAGGTCTACCAGGTTGTCCAGGAGCGCCAAATCCACCCTTTTCTCCCTTCCCCCCTACTAGCCCAGGAGGTCCTGTCAGAAGAATATGAACAATTACACATAATTAGTTCATCAATATACATCATGGTGGGTGTCAAGTCAATACATAGGAAGAAAGGGTGGAATGACAACTGTGAAATACTTTGGTCAGAAGGCCAGTGAAATACTTACATATGTAATTTACTGGTTGTTTGCAGGGTTTTCCCTGCCATTATAAGGTTTAGGTGCAGCACCTGAGCCGTTTTGGGCCTAAGAATGAATAAAACTAAGAAACCTTTCTCAGATCTAATGATTGTAGTTGGACTTTTTTTAGCAAGTTTTGTCTTTAAACTTTTGGAGTGTTATTTATTTATTATCTGCTCTATCTTTTCCAACGTTTTAGACACAGATATGAAGATAATAATGGTCTTCACACCAAGAGCAGGTATGCGCGTTACTCGACAGAAAAAAAAAATAACTGCAGCAGTCCGGAGGATAATTAACTAGTTGGGAGTTGGTGTGTGCGTCCAAAGCAGCTCCAATGTTCACTGTTTTTCCTGATGGTGCCCGTCTCTTGCTTTTTTCAATATCTGTTTTCAGATTCTGTGCTTTTGGAGTGTTAGTTATTTATAATCTGCTCTGTCTTTTCCAACGTTTTAGACACAGATATGAAGATAATAATGGTCTAAAGCAATGTGAAAAAGAGACTCAAAACTACCACAAAGGGACACAAAGAGACGCCAAATGACCACAGAGACCCAAAACAACCTCAGAGAAAATAAAATGACCAAAACAATACACAACACGACTACAAACAGACAAAATCCCACATTTTCTTGAGGGAAGCCTAATTTAACCCCTCACCACATACACACACTTAAGTCCTCCACAAAGCTAGGGAAAAAACTGGTGTGGCTAGACACCAGCATTTCATTTGAATGTGACCACTGTTCACTCACCTCGATCTCCTTTAGGGCCTTGGGGGCCAGGTAATCCAGGTGGACCGAAGCCTTCACATTGAACACAGGTGTCACCTCTGTCACCTGAAAGGAGGCACAGGAACATCAATTAGAAACATATTACCTATGTAATTGTCCTTAATGTGTAGAGCAGCTACACCTCAATGATGGAAACATAGAACTTTTAAGGATTAATTTATTGATGCCTCATATTGATCAGCATTAATGGTCAGAGTTCTTACCCTTCTGTCCCAATTCCCCTTGTAACCCTGGGGGTCCAGGTGGGCCAGGAGCTCCTTTCTCAATGTTACATTCATTAAGGTCAACTTGTCATAGAACACACACACACACACACACACACACACACACACACACACACACACACACATAACACACACAGACGTTATGTTATTAAAACATTTATTTGTAGATACACATTTTATGCATGCGTCCTGGTTGTCAATTATTAAAATTAATGTAATTGAGTGAGAAGATAAGGCATACTCGGTGGTCCAGGTGGTCCAGGTGGTCCAGTGTTTCCTGGTTGTCCCGGAGGTCCAACAAGAGACTCTCCTTCTAAACCACTGTCTCCTTTCTCCCCAACATTTCCCTTCTGACCCGTCTCTCCTCGAGGTCCTTCAATGTGCCGTCCTGAAAAACAAGTTTGTGTGTTATTCAGCTTAGATTGTGTCTGACTGACATATGCTAAGCCAGTAAATATTGTTGTTATTGTTATTGTACCTGGCGGACCTGCCTCTCCCTGAGGACCAGCAAAACCTATGGATTAAGAGGAAATTAAAAAGGAAAGAAAAACATGATGTCATGAGTTTGTTCTCCAAAGTACAGAGTTTATGTGTACGTGTGTGTTCGCATATCGTCACCTTCCTAAAATAATCGCCTAAGTCATTTTTTCACATTTTTCAGAAAACACAAAAAACTGAACCAACTGAACATATTTTGACTTATGCAGTTATACTAAAGGCATAGAATCACATGAACTGTTCAACTGAGAATGTGGGAAATGTTACCAGAGGTGGCCAGCACCATGAGGAGATGATATAGGCAAGAAAATACTTTTTGTCAAAAAATGACTTAGGCGATTATTTTAGGAAGGTGACGATATGCATTTGAACATTTGGAGGCATGTTTTAGCTTCACTTAACCTTTTTCTCCATTTAACCCTGGGAGACCACGAGGACCGGGAGGACCAGGGGAACCACTACCCTAAAATTATATAATTAAAAAGATTAAGGTGCATGTCCATTTATTAAGATCATGTTTAGGTTTTATTATACCGATCTACAGTGATGTCAGGGAATCCTCTGTCTCCGTCAACAGCGATGTTACAGTGTACCGTCACACCCTGGAGTACACTTCTAAACTATGGAATATAAAAATACACACTCCTTTTATTACACTATATGTAAATTGAATCCATTATTTTTGGCCAAAAAACTTTAAAAAGTTTTAGTCTACAAGCAAAAGGTGTCACGATTCTCCAAATCCACAATTGATTGGAATTTCGATTTTAAGATTACGATTCAATTTAATTAAACATATGTAAATTGTGTGTGTGTCTCAAGACTGCTGAGACAAAAGATCTCAAGAATCAATACCAAGAACATAACGTGGAGATTTCAACGAAAGCTACAGGCTTGACTCAAGTGATGCCATTTCATCAGACTAGTCATAGAAGACATTATACAGTACAGTGGTAAAATCATTTAACATGGTCTCACTCTTTAACAATAGACTGTTAATGTCTATGATTGTAATTGAATGAATATGTGGTGAAATCTGCTGGTGGTTTTAAAGATCCCACCTCTTTGTAGATGCTGGAAAAGATGTAGAAGATAGATCACTTACATGACCTGGTGGTCCTCTTTCTCCCTTTTCACCCTGAAACAAGACAGAGAAGAGTCTGTTTTACCATAACTCCTCCAAGATAACTGAGTTTTTCAATTAAAGCCTTGAATGTGTGCAGAGTAAATAAAAGGTGCATTATTTACCTGGGAACCGGTGTATCCAAACGATCCAGGGAAGCCTTTTTCTCCCTGTATGAAAGTACGTATGTACTTTAATGATAAGACTTTAATGATAATGATACTTTAATGATAAATAATAATTTCATAATATAAAAGCAAACAACAGTTTGGCAGTAGAGTACAGTCGGTTGAAATATGGTAAGTTATTGTTACCTTCAGCCCGTCCTCTCCATCCTTTCCAGGTTTACCCTAAAATTATAGAAGCACTCAGTATGATTAGTTTGACTGAAGTTCTTTCTTCATTTGTTAATCCATTATACCATCTCATAGAGACTTATTTTTGCCCCTTACTCTTGCTCCAGGCGGGCCAGGTTCACCTTTGACACCAGCTAGATGCGGGATGCACTGGCCCTGCAAAGGAAATCAAGTGTCTCAAAAAAGTAGAAAGCTGAAGTAAAATATAACAAACAGCCTGTGTGCACAGTAACGTTAGTCATACACCTCAACATTTGAAAGCAAAATACTAACTTTGTCTCCTTTGTCTCCCTGAAGTCCTCTGTCGCCCTTTAGGGGAAAAACACAAACACATTCAGGAAATAACACAGAATCTAAGTTGTCTTTTACATATAGACAGACATTTAGCCATTGTGATTTATTTATTGATACACAAAAATAGCAACATTTCCATTCAGTTTTTTAAAGAGCTGAGCGAGTACCTGTGGTCCAGGTAAGTAAACTGTGGTAGGTGAGCCTTCTGCAAATGATGGATGTACAGGAGGTCCAGGAGGGCCAGGTGGGCCACGAAATCCTTGGTCACCCTACAGGGAGACAGCAATTATTATGCCAACAGCCACAACTAAATTCATTTTCATAAGAACAATTAGTCACAAACACAAATTCAAAAAGCAAATCATCCAGTAAAAACCAAGTGTCTCCATGTGTGGTGATTTTTTCAGATTAGAGTAAGTATAGTAAGTAAGTTTACCTTAATAACATTCTCTTACAACCAACAAAAACAAAATAGTCAGAAAACACATTTTATATCAAATAAGGATTTCCATGTTCAAAAAGGAGTTAGGTAGAAGTAAAAAAAAAAAAAAAAAACGTTCCTGGTTCTACCCCCTTACTATGAGTTTTTTTTTAGTTATGGTGAAATAAACATAATAAAGAAAAAATACTTCACATCAAAACAATCATTCATGAGCAAATTCATAAAAATAAGATCCAAATAGCATCAAAATATTGTCCATTTAAATAATTGTATGTTTTGAAGTCAGCATGCAAGTGTGTCTCTTTTAGGGCTAGCATTAGGGCTGCTTTGCGAAAGCCCTGCATCTACGTATGAAGAGTATAACTACGCTCCTTCTATAACAGTGTCATACCTTCACAAACGCTAGAAATTTCCAGGAAATTGCCACAAGCAATTATCAGAAACCAATGCTGGTATTCATATTCTTCTGTTTCAAGATAATATCAAAACGTTGTTGCAATGCAATTATTTGGTACCTAAAACACAAATGGCAAGAAAGTGGGACGTGCTCCGCTCCCACTACCTCTCTACAGTAGGCTGGTCTACAGTGAAAGCATCATATAAGAAATGGAGCAGTATGCATGTAAAATTCTTACTTTGTCTCCTTTTTCACTCACAAAGGCCAGCTTGTCACCCTGCAGGGAAGATTACATAAAGTAAAAAAGTAAGTAAAACATGCCTATGAGATCTAGGCTGGGTAATGAAGCCAGAGAAGAATGGATTTTGTTTTACAATTGTAAAATTTTTGTATGTGATTGGTCTTACCTTCTCTCCAGGGAGGCCAGGGGGCCCAGGATCACCCTGTCAAACGGTTATTCCATTAGTTAAAGGCAAAGCAATGCAGCTTTATTTATATAGCACATGTCAGCTACAGGGCAATTCAAAGTGATTTACAAAAATAAATATTAAACAGACGTTAAAAACAATTAAAACATTCCTAAAAAGATACAAAAGGATAATGCCAGCACACTATCTAATTGATAAATAAATCATCCAACAGTATCTGCAAGGTTTAAAAACCTACACACATTATACTTTTCAATGTGTGCTATTTCCAGAACACATTGGGGTTATATTTAATCATCATGTGTCTCTGTATAACCAATATTCCAGAGATCATAAGGTTTATCACTGACTCTGTAGGATGAGAAAAAGTCTATTACTGTAGAAGTAACTTACTTTTGGTCCTTGATAGCCTCGAGGCCCAGGAGGTCCAATAGGTCCAGGAGTCCCGCTTGATCCCTGCAAGAGAAAGATGCATGTTGGAAGAAACTGGATTTATGCCTGAAAATTTGAACAATATTGTCCCAGTCTCCCCTTATTTTGACACACAACCCCACCCCGCATACACACACGCATACACACACGCATACACACACACACACACACACACACACACAACACACACACACACACACACACCACACACACACACACACACCACAAACATACAGGTAATCCAGGTGTTCCAGGGAATCCTTGGTCTCCTTTCAGGGGAACAATTCCGATCACACCACCAGGGTCACCCTGTACGACACAAAAGGAAAATAAATGGTTTGCTAGAAATCATGTTTAATCAGACTTAAATATAGGACATACTTGTATTGTTTGAAAAAAACTTGTTAACACTTCAAATTTTCAGCTGACCTTCATTCCAGAAATTCCTGGAATGCCCTGAGAAGAGAGGACACTAGTAACATATCAATACATATTCTGGCAGGATGAATATTTGCATTTGAGACACTGTTCATGTGTGTCATGTATGTCATGTAGCAATCTTATTATGGTTGTGATGTTTCAATATATGAGCTGAGATGAGCTGCTCAAAACCAACCGGGCCATTCACAAAAAGGTATGTCAGTCACTATAAAAACTAGGAAGATTTTATTGAAATGTTGATGCTTTCTGTATTTTTCCGCAGGACTGTAGCAATAACTGAAAATTGTGCTGGTGAGTGGGGTGGTGTTGGCTGTCATGTGAGTCACGGTTGCTTACAGGAGGTCCTTGAAGACCGACAAAACCAGGAGCGCCATCCCTTCCTCTGTCTCCCTGAAACACACACACAGCACAGTCAGAAAACACAAATGGTGAACAAATCTGCTTAAAAACACAGTAGAACTGGGCTTACTTTAGTCCCATTGCATCCTGGAATCCCTGGCGAACCTGGTGGGCCGTCATTTCCATTGATGCCCTAAAAGCAATAGTGCACAAATAGACAATTTGAGACCATTTGCAGTTATAGTGACAAGTCTCTGTACCTTCTGGACCATTCTACCCTGTCAGTGTATCAACATGTGTGTAAGTATCGACATCCTCTAAAAACATGTTGTAGCATATTTAGAGGGTATTACTTTTAAGTGGGTAATTGCATGTTAGACAATATTTGTATTGTATTGGCAATTTACTGGATTGTTGCAGGATGTGAGACAAATCAAAAGGAACTTACTGGTAGTCCCGGGTTTCCTGGGAAACCTGGCAGACCAGGAGGACCCTGAAAGATCACAACCATATCAGCATTAAAAATGAAATGCCATGACAGTACCACAGCATAAGCAATAATGTGTGAAATAGAAGCCTATACCATATATCATATTTTACTGTATAACCCAATTATGATGGTTAGTTACTTACCCGCACTCCTTTTAGTCCAGGAGCTCCAGGTTCACCCAGACCTCCCTAAAAGAAACAAACAACATTATGATCATCATAATAGAGAAACATGTGGTCTTAAACCTAATAGTTGATCTATAGGTATCAAATCTGTTGACAATGCCACGTGTGGACAGGGGGACACAGTTAAATCAGATTAGGTTATTTAATAAGGTTATTAAGGTTATTAATTTAAATGTGTGTACTGACCGTGGGGCCCATTGATCCTGGAGGCCCTTCAGGTCCCTGCATCCCTGGAAATCCCATATTACCTTGAAGACCAGGAAATCCACGCTCACCCTGTGAAGCACAGACCACCAGGTTAATGATACAAGGATACAACTATTTATATTAACTGAGATTAGAAGGAACCATTTTAGCCACAAATGCTGAAACCATTTTCAAAACAGACTTCCAATACATTTTTTGATTTCAAAAATGTATCAGACATAGGTTTGACACCCAAAGCAAATTAAATTGGAAACAGTCACAATCTCATTCAATACTTACTCAAAGACTAAGTTACTGTATTTATTTGTGTATCTGTTGATGTAGTATTACAGAATAATCTATAATGGATTCAAGTTGGTTCCTGGGAGAATCACAGATCCTTGTATCTAAACCAAGTTCAAACACTTTTAGGGCCATGCGATGCATTTAAAAATGTGCATTTCACCAATTTAGGTCAATTGGGATAATTTTACCTAGAGCTTATGACGTTGTAGTTCATCATTGCAAAATTTTCAAAGAAAATTGTTTTAGTTGGAGAAAAAAATACGATTTGTCAGTTATTTTTTTGTTGTTTGTATAGTAATTATTAAAGCAAACTTCCAAAATAATATTTATATATATATATTTTTTCTTATGCTCTTCAATTTTACATGGGTCAGTCCAGTGCCAAAACAGCCCATCATAAACACATGTTTTTGATTTAACTATTTTCTTAATTGCTCTTAACTTCATAGTGAAGAAACATATGATATGAATATTGTTTTTAATGTTGTCTATGCACAATGTTAAAAAAAAAACTGACTGAATGTTGTTTCCCCCATCTGCCACTAGATGACACCAGTGGATCACAAAGAAGAGTCATGCTCCAGTTAGCTCCACAATCCTCTCTGAGCTGCCAAGCATGAGAGAGTGACGTGTAACATAGTGAAACTTTTGAGATTGATTTCCATTCTCTGACCACACACATCTGATATCCATCAGCTGGGAGAAACACTCCATTTTGAACCATGGGAATCATCAATATAGTTACGGAGGCAACTCCTGTTGTGCAACATAAGGATGTGATATCACTAGAAACAAAGCTCATACAGGACTTTAGGAAAAGGTGTTTGGAGCCTTTTTAGAAACTTTCAAAACACAGAAGTGCCTTAAATCCACAGTGGATTGGCTCCATTGAACACGGTCAGTGCATCTGCTGTTGCCGGGGAAACTGAATGATTGACTACTGTTGCTGTAAGAATGAGCCAAGGCCAGACTGTTGCACTAAGAGGACAGATAACACTGCAGTCGTCTGATTTATCTGAGCCAATCATTTGCGTGTTCACTCAAATAGCAGGAGTTGTAGTGAAATAAATCAACTTTAAAGCAGTGGTTCCTGACATTCTTAGCTTGTGACAACATAAAAAGCGATGTCTATTTGTGACCCCTTGTTACAAGTTGCCCAAAAAGTGATGTCTTCTTTATTTTATTCTTAAAGTGCTCAAGTGATAGAAAATAAGCCCGAAAGAGGCAAAAATAAGAAAAAAGTAGGAAGGATGAAAAGAATCACTATTTTGTGTGGCTGAAATGGGTTTTCTTTCTGGTTCCTATCCCGTAAAGATATACTTTCTGATTGAATAAGATATATCAGGCTTTGGCTACAAAGGCAATACTTCACTGAGGAAATACTCAATAATGAATGTAATGTTGGTTTTGGTCTTTTATAGTAATTTGTTGACAATATGAATAGTACTGTACACAATAATTGTTGTATCTTTGCAATAAAACAAAGAAAAGTGTCTAGGCAAGCTTCTTTAAAGACAAAAAAATGTAGGTACAGCAAAACCCCCTTTGCCCCCAGTCAGTGAATACAAACGTTTTGTGTTTCAGGTCAGTGATTAACATTCATGCTCAAGTGGTGACAGCTCAAAGGCTCATGGCCAGTTTGTGGTGGTGATGGTGCAGTGGATATGACATATGCCTTTGGTATGTGAGATCTGGGTTCGATTCCCACACTTAACCCCAAGGTGCTCCAGAGACGTGCAACCTCTGACACATATAGCAATTGTAATTCACTTTGAATAAAAGCGTAAACTAAAATGACAGGTAATGTCATGGCTTGTGTCCCCACTGCTTGTACATCTGTATCTGAGAGCTAATTCAAACTGATCTTTGGTCCCGTCATGGTCACTGCTCTGTGACTGAGCCACATCCACTGCTTTTCCACCCAGGCCCAGCTCCAGTCCGTCCCACTGAGCTGTCCCCATTTGGTCAGAACATAGGAAGCACTGTCACGGCTGCTTTGGACTACTGTGAACTTAAAAAGCACTTTGCATCAACTGCAAACTAATATGTCAGAATTATAAGTGACAAAAAATGCACAAGCATTGATTGGCAGTGACGAATTAAAAGCTCACCTTTGCTCCTTTCACACCACTGCAGTCACATTTTCCACATGATGTTCCACAGCCCTGAGGATGAAGGAAAAACATAAAAATAAATGATCCATCCCTTGGAAGAAAAAAACAAATAAGAAAGAACATAGGTTTGTTTTTGGCAAAACTGAAAATAAAATTAGAGATAAGAACAGAAATAAAGCTAGCTGTTAGCCAGCTGGACAGTATGACAGACATCTGCTGAGGGCCATTTGATGTCATCAGAAGTTTAAACCGTGCTATAAACTCTTCATTCTTTATAGCATGTTAGGGTCTTGTCTATGCCAGATGGCTCAATTGGGGGGGGGGGGTGGAAGCAAGCTTTTGTGTTTCTCTACACTTTGTGAATCTGAGTCTAATATTCAATCTCCGTTTAGCTCCGTACAGTTGGTTTTTAGAGTTTTTTGCTAAAAACAGCTGCCTAAGAGTGAACCAAAACAGCTAAGTTACTGCATGAGTTGGGTTTGATAAATCTCTGTGTTTGTCACTACAAGCGATCCCATTCACATACACTTAGGGATTTGATCTATAGTTCATTTGAAAAATAGCAGCTTTAATTGTATTGATGATTGACATTGAAGAAAGGTTTTATTTTCTGTAATCAGGTTACTTTAGCCAGATCACTGGTTAACGTTGTAGAATTACATGCAGGCAGAACATCAATGCAGCTGGTCTCAGCCCTTTCAGGTCCCCCCCCCCCTGCTTCCTTTCCCTGGGGTTCCAGTGGATTAAGCTGGAAATTGTGTGCACTGCCCTGGCTCTTCCTCTCCTCCTTTTCCCGCCCTCATCCACTGCTTGCTTCACGTGCAGGCGTCCAGGAAGCCCTTTTGCTTTGCAACCTGCCAGCTTGGGCAGAGAGTGCCACCGCTACCTACCACGGGACATATTCCTCTGTCTGCCTATTTTTCTCACCACCACCCACCCCCCCACACACACACACCCCACACCACACACACACACCCACGCCCACACAAAAAATAAATCTCCATCGCCCTTCCATGTCCGTACCCACTTTCTTTCCTTCCCTCACACGTACATAAGTATTCTTAATTCTGCTTTTTATAACCAATTCCTGCCAGTCCCTTTTCCCTTTTTGTCCTTTTCTGCAATCCTCTCCACATACCAATAAATGATCCACTGTGGCTCTAAATCCTGGGAACTATCAGAAACAGACCTAACACTCAGGACCTTTAGCTCTGACTGCCTCCACCCTGTCCAAGTGCACTTGTTCTCCTCTATTTGCAGAATACAACACATGTGTGGCCTGCAACATTTCCCATTCCTGCTCTCTCAAACACCTTAAACCAACTCCTTCTCACCTCTCTACTTCTGGTAAAGTATTTTTTCACAGGATTAATTTCTGTTATGGCACTTAAAGAAAACTTTAGGAACACCTGCTCCAGGTCAGATTACTGTCATAAGACAGAGGAAAAGGCAAATTAACTCAGAATGAAGCACATGTGTGTTTCATTATGGCAAAGCCCCGCAGCAATAAGAGCTCCTGGTACTGAATTAACACGGGGTTTTTTTTAATTCTTTTTTTGGCAATTCACCAAGGGAGTTCAGGCACCCTAATGCAATGAGGGAACAAACTTGCATATTGTCAGCACCACTCATGTAAATGACAGCTGCTCTTGTTTAAGCATTGCTTAAGTATTCCCTCAACCACCTGTTGCTCTCTGTCCCTGATTCTTTTTCTCAGTCTGCAGTTTTTTCCATCCTCTTTAAGGCACAACTTAGTCAAGCAGACATTCCTGCATGTTGGAGGCCATGACCCAAGCCTCAAAACGACTCGCACGATGATGAAGAAGCTATGTGTGCTGGTGTGTGATGAAAAGCCACGTCCCTGTGATGTCTACTGCTGAATCTCCAAACACAGCTCAGTATTCTGCAGGTAGATCAAAGTAGCGTTCCCCTGATTTAACCCATTTGTTTTCTTTCTACACCCTTTATGCACCGCCGTAAACCCAAACACCAGATGGAAGAGAAGGAACAAAGACCCAACTGACATCTGCACAAAAAGAGCATCTTGCTAATGAGTCTTGCAACCATGGAGTGAATGAGTGGGCTTTGCATGAAAAAGGGGACATAGGAGGACCTTATCATACAGATCCCTGGATGTGTCCGATGATGAGAGGTCTGGTTATTTAGCATAAATACCATAAATACCATTCCTGAAGGCCTACTTTATGGAGAATGATAGCCTTACCAGTTCACATACAAGCATGAGATAAAAAGAACGTACAGTGGTGGAACATAAAGTACATTTACACAAGTACTGTAAAACTTTGAGGTACTTGTACTTGTACTTGTGTACCGGTGTGAGTAATTTGGTCCTTCCATTTTATTCTACATTACTACATGTCAGAGGGATTTTTTACAGTTTTTACTCTACATACTGACCGACCCCCATCAAATACAGATTTTTGTTCCGCTTTGTTCATTTGCAGGAAGCTGATCTTAATTCATAAATCTTCTATTGATCCTTATTACAACTGTGAAGACAATGCCATTCGTGGTTAGCAGGGGTTACCAAAACTTGAATCTAAAATGACATGTTATATACTGTTCTGAACAATATATAAATAAATATGCCTATAAAAGAATTATGGTGCATGTCACTACTTATACTAAAGTTGAGTATTACAGTTACTGTCTTTTGTTACCATACATTGGTATCTGATCGGTACTTGATTTGAGTTTATGTATCTGTATCAGAAGATAAAAAAGTTGGATAGGGGCATCCCCAACTGTCGGCTATGATTACTACTTACTTTACCTTTACATAGTTTACTTATATTGACCTTATACAATCTGATGCATTGCTATAAACTTCCCAACAGTTAATAAAATAGCTAATTAGCTCCTCCTTGACTCCAACTTCAAAAGGAAGCCAATACTTTAGTGCATCAGTGATAAAAACACAACAATGTGATAAAAACTGTAAGAACATAGGGGGCCATTGTGCATGAAAACTATTTTTAGTTAAGATACTTGAAGTACTATTTAAAACTATTTTAATGCTCTATATCTGTATTTCTCATAATGGAGTATGTTAACGTTGTGGTACATTCCACCAGCACAGTACAGGGTGTGCACGTGTGAGAGTCTGCTTTAGCGTCAGATTGTGAGAAAATTAAGAGATAAAGATGATTTTGTTCCTCTCAAACAGCATGATCTTCCACAGAGCAAAGAGACTGAGCAGAACCCTGAGATTCTGCAGTGATGAGTGTTAATGAATACAGTGAATATACAGTGGCTAGCAAGTCACTGAGCTCTGGAAAAGTTGTATCACATCCAGTAAAGCTCTGACGTGTCTCTAGACAAGTGTTTATGTCATTCCTAGTCTGGATGGCAGGCCTGGATGTCTCCAAACTGTGAAAAACCAATACGACGTGTGCTGGCGTGTTTACGTTTCCTGGGCGCTGCGCAAAACAGTGCCTTATCATAATTGTATGCATATGACAGTGTGTTTGTGATTGTTTACAGTGGCTGGACATGGCAGGGAAACACAAGCCTTAGAGTTTGCTTAGAGAGAATCTGAAAGAGAAGCATAAAATGCCAACAGAAGAAGAGAAGGAGGGTGTGGGTTTTACAGTCATGGTACACACTGGCACGTTCACAGGCCTTTTTATGAAGACCAATGTATCTCAGTGCTTGGTGTTATGTGTCAGAGGTGCTGGAGGTTACATCAGTTCAAGCTTCATCCTAAAAGTTCTGAGGTTTCAACAACACTTGCATGATATGTCTGACATCATTAGATACATAAATCCAGTAATGAGATGAGCCCAGGAGAGAGGAAGTGATGAGTAACAGGCCTCAACCAGCGAGAGAGGTCGGTCCAAAGATCCTGACATTAACACAACCACTTTTAATGTAAACCAAGGGTGAGTGTGTAGAGCTGTTGCATAACTGGATCCTAAGAGGAACAATAGCAAGAGCAGCCCTATCGCGGTTGAGGCAACACAGCCTGTTACAGAATAACTTGTATGGCTTGTACAAGTGCTGGTCACATAATTAGAATATCATGAAAAAGTTGATTTATGTCAATAACTCCATTCAGAAAGTGAAATTTGCATATTATATTCATTCATCACACACACTGATATATTTCAAATGTTCTTTTCTTTTAATTGTGATGATCATAACTGACAACTAATGAAAATCCCAAATTCAGTATCTCGGAAAATTAGAATATTACTTAAAACCAACACAAAAAAAGTATTTTTCAAAATGTTGGCCAACTGAAAAGTATGAACATGAAAAGTATGAGCATGTACAGCACTCAATACTTAGTTGGGGCTCCTTTTGTCTGAATTACTGCAGCAATGCGGCGTGGCATGGAGTTGATCAGTCTGTGGCACTGCTCAGGTGTTATGAGAGCCCAGGTTGCTCTGATAGTGGCCTTCAGCTCTTCTGCATTGTTGGGTCTGGCGCATCGCATCATCCTCTTCTTAATACTCCATAGATTTTCTATAGGGTTAAGGTCAGGCGAGTTTGCTGGCCAATTAAGAACAGGGATACCATGGTCCTTAAACCAGGTACTGGTAGCTTTGGCACTGTGTGCAGGTGCCAAGTCCTGTTGGAAAACGAAATCTGCATCTCCATAAAGTTGGTCAGCAGCAGGAAGCATGAAGTGCTCTAAAACTTCCTGGTAGACGGCTGCGTTGACCATGAACCTCAGAAAACACAGTGGACCAACACCAGCAGATGACAGGGCACCCCAAACAATCCCTGACTGTGGAAACTTAACACTGGACTTCAAGCAACATGGATTACGTGACTCTCCTCTCTTTCTCCAGACTCTGGAAACTTGATTTCCAAAGGAAATGCTAAATTTACTTCCATCAGAGAACATAACTTTGGACAACTCAGCAGCAGTCCAGTCCTTTTTGTCTTTAGCCCAGGCGAGCTGCTTCTGACACAGTGTCTTGTTCAGGAGAGGTTTGACACAAGGAACACAACAGCTGAAGCCCATGTCTTGCATACGTCTATGCGTGGTGGTTCTTGAAGCACTGACTCCAGCTGCAGTCCACTCTTTGTAAATCTCCCCCACATTTTTGAAAGGGTTTTGTTTCACAATCCTCTCCAGGGTGCGGTTATCCCTATTGCTTGTACACTTTTTTCTACCACATCTTTTCCTTCCCTTCACCTATCTATTATTGTGCTTGGACACAGAGCTCTATAACAGCCAGCCTCTTTAGCAATGACCTTTTGTGTCTTGCCTTCCTTACGCAAGGTGTCCATGGTCGTCTTTTGGACAGCTGTCAAGTCAGCAGTCTTCCCCATGATTGGGTAGCCTAAAGAACTAGACTGATAGACCATTTAAAGGCCTTTACAGGTGTTTTGAGTTAATCAGCTGATTAGAGTATGTTAATAATATCACACAATCTTTTTTGCTTGGATTTTGATGGCGTTGAAGACATATTTAGATATTACCTTTTGCAATTCCCCAACAACTAGGCAGACTCCATATGCTGAGGAAGATTGTGTGATGCAATTTGAAATTGTTTCGTCATCTACTGTTTCCAAACTCAAGAATGAACTTAAATTTTTTTAACCGCTAAGGCTGCTTGATTTGCAGCATTCACACATTCTTTTCTGCAGTTGTTGCTTGGTTGCCATATAGTTACTTAGAATCAATTCAGTACTATAAGTTCAAAGGTTGAAAACCCTAATTAGTGTGTATTACTGGGGCCTTCAGGGAAAAGAACTTTTCCACAACCAATCAAAAGTACTGTAGCACACCCTCAGAAAGATGGTCTGACACTTGAACGGATGATTTTAGATTTATTGGAAATCCCAAAACCAATTTAAGAGCTGGTTACAAAAAGAAACAAATACAAACAATAAATGCATTAGCTACTTTACCATATAGATTCAAAACATTAACATAGTTTAGTACTAGCTCAAAAGTCCAGCATTAGCCTATTAAACAAACAGCTATAAAAAGCTAAAGTTGTTCAAAACTACTTCGAAACACCACCAACATATTCATTTTACAGTGTTATGATAAATACTAACCTTGTGCTTCTTCGAGGGGGTGCTAAAACATTATATATTTAACTGTGTGCACGTTACTGTTTATCCTTTTTTTCCATCACAAGCAGCAGTAAAACTAGTTAAGGTGCCAACGGGTGACTTTCAAAATAAAAAAACCTTTATTTAGAACAGGAAGTAAGAAACTTACAAGAAGGCTATTTCTTCTGTAGAGCTAAACATAAACTGGGTTATTTTCAAGTACTATGTCTTAACCATGCAGAATCAATGTATATTCCTGACCTCTGAAACATCTTGTTTGAGACTTGAGGCACCCTAAAGGCATTTTGTTCAAAGGGTAAACAATGGATAGAGAAGGCAACTGGATTTTCCTAATCTTAAAAAGAAGGTTGCTTTCTCTGCAGCAGAAGTCATTTAGTGTGCCCTTCAGCTCACTGTGGCTGCATGACTCACTGCCTCTGTTCTTCTTGCCAAAGTGGGCAAATCTATCCCTTGTGTATGGCAGCCCACCCCCAAACACAACAAGTGGGCTTGAATGTTTCCTACTCTTTCATCTTGTGTAAAACAATTAAAATATTTTCACAGATGTATATATATATATATATATATAGTTATTTTTTTAAAGATTGTTTTTGGGCATTTAGACCTTTATTTGTTTAGGATACCTTAGACTTGAAAGGGAAGAGAGAGAAGGAATGACATGCATCAAAGGACTGCAGGTCAGAGTCTGGTGAGAGGATGCTGATTAAGGATTAAATCTCTATATATAGGCGCCTGGACAAATATTAACCTGCTGCAATGCTGCATACATTTGGTACGCAGGTTTCATGAACAGTACTGCCGCAGTACTGATTTTAACCACATGGGGGTAGACACATTCCCATCACTGGAACGCTCTGCATTGACAGCTGGATGCCTCTTTCTTACCATGTAAATGGAAACTGAAGATCACACAAACATCTGTTCAGTGTCATCTACAGACTTTTCTTAAAACGAGATCACACTCCCGGTACATTCCTGCCATAACCTCCCACTACTATAGATCACTGCTGACCCCCTAGGGTCTTCTGGGGGGGCTGAGCACATGAAGTGTTGGAGGATATGTCATACTGTATGTCATTTCACATCCCCTCTTGTTCACACACACATTCACACACACACACACACACACACAAAAAAAATTAGATGACCTCCTAACATACAGTAATAGTTATCAGACAAGCATCATGAGATTCAGTCAAGGTGTTGCAATTATGCTACTTATTACTGTATGAATTGGATTAAATGAATTCCTATGACACAAGACACACAAAAACAACCTCAGCACACACATACGTGCACACACACATATACACACACCCCCAGCCCCCACCCCCACACACACACACACACGGTAAGACCATAGACAGCAGCCACTTTTTTCACATGACTAAATGTAAAGTTATGAAGCTGACATCCTAGGCCAGAGTCATGCACAAAAGTTCTGACAGCTCTTATAAGTCCTTGCAGAAGGCTGTTGTTTTTCTTATTGTTTTCAGAAAACAAAACAAATGTTTTACTGACCCAGCAATGTGAAAATCTAGCCTATGTAGCCAGAGAAAAGGATTTGACTGGAGAATACCGTCTCAGTTTATCTCCTCCGCTGTGACAAGAGCCTTCCTTCCACACTGATATGGGTTTCACTGAGGGGGAAAACAGATAACCATGCAATTGTAGAGCAATCTGGCGGCTTAACCAGAGTCTAGTGTGAACTCCAAGAAAGTGTTGGTGCTGATAATATAAAGCTCTGATAAACTCACTTTAAGCTACACACCCAGCACCAAGCAGCAGACAAAGTTAGCGACTACAGTGAACATAGCCAGGCATTAAGAGGGCCATAGTATACAAATGTTTGTTGTAGGGTTCTACCCTCAATAACTTTTAGGAATTCCGTGTTTCATGCAACCACCAGTGCAACCATATTGTTAGTCACAGAATGTCTTCCTTAGTGGTATCAAAAGGGTACCTTAGAGGAAAATCACTGCCTGAATTTCTCGCACAGGTTAGTATCAGCAAGAGCCAAAAAGATCTTTCACGGTCCCTGTGACTCAGTTTAGCCTTGGTGTAAAGCAAGAGAATTAAACTGTCTCCCTAAACTGTCACAAGACTCCTCGACCATGTGTACTCCAAACCAAGTACACAAGTTAGCCATATTGTTGCATCACTTAGTTTTGTGTTTACATTTTGTTCCATTTTTTAGGCGTACGGCGGTTGGGGTACATTTCTTGTTGGCAGATCTAATTACTCTTAACGACATCCGATGAGATTTTGGCTTTCCATCCCGCAAACGGTTGTGCAATGTCATTAAAGTGACATATCCATGAACTTTCACATAAACATCTGGGTTTATTTGTGGACTCAGTGAGTCCAACTAAAACACCATGTGAAGTTGTGTAGTATATCTTTTTCTTTCAGTGTCCTAAAGTGAGTTTCCGGTGTCCCTTTATCACAGTGGTGTGTAACTATAGCTAAGAGGCCTAACCTGCATAAGTTACCCTGTGAAGAAATTCCCACGGCGTTAAACTGTGATCATGGCTTCCATATGAAGACAATCAGGATAATTTTACTCCATAAATGTCAGAAGGGATCTCACTTGGCAGCAGGGCTCATTAAGCAACACTTAATGAGACAGTTAAGGAGCACACAGCGTTATAGGCAATACATGCCTTATAATAAATGTAGCAGCTTATACACAAGCACATTTGCTCACACTAGAAAACACACACCTCCACTAGCTGTGCTGCTACTTGGCTCAGCTGATTCTGATGTCATAAAAACTATGAAATCGGTGTCTCAGCACTGTTTACTCACTCCACTCCAGCTTTTTGTGGTTTGAGGTTTTTACTTGTAGTTTTACTTCACGGTCAATGAGATCCCAGGTGCTACTGATCATAACTATGCTGTTCCCATAACAACCTCAGCTACACTCACTGAAACAGGAGAGAGATTAACAGAAGCAAAATCTAAAATAATAAAATATGAGTGGAAGAGGATAGATACGTTTTTTCAGACTGTGCTGGGTTGAACTGTGCAGCTCTGACATTCCTGGCCTTCTCTGGTACTGAGAGGCTGGGATGAGAGAATAGAAAGTGGAGGAGGGGAATTTTCTGTCTGACTGCCATACTTGGAAGACAAGTCTCCTGGCGCAAGTTTCTCTGTAAACAGCATGAGTGTGTATGTCTGTGTGAGGGTGAGCTGCACGTGCACAAACTGGAATGTCATGATGTGAAACATTTTTTTAAATGCCAAGATAGATATTAAGTTAAGCGAAACCATTTTTCTTATGTTAACCTTTCCTGTGCTTGATTCTCTGAACATATTTCATTGTATTCAGTGCATAAAATAGTATAAAAATGCACTATTTGACATTAAATTAAATTTGTGGAGAAATTCAGACTTAAATCAAACTGTAATAGACCAGAAATGACAACTGAAGTAGCGTTTTGTTGAATTAATTTAAGGCCATGCATTCTACATTCCACTGAAATTAACATTAAAATATACTGAAGATTTTGTTGGCTGTACTTAAAGAAATAATTTGGAAAATACACTTAATTGCTTTTTTGCAGAGAGTTGAGAAAATCAATACTCAACATTAGATTGGTATTTTTTTCTACTAAGTTTTGGCAAGGGCACGAACAGGTGTATTTCCCAAAATGTCCAACTATTCCATTAACAAATATGCCGCTAGACTGCTCAAAAAGTCTAAAAGAGATAGGGTCTTGTCTCAGTTGTCATTACAAACGATAGACACACACAGTGGTTACACGTCAATACTCCAGAGAAACCAAAGGCCAAGTCATACCTAGAGACATATAACAAGTACATTCTGCAATAAACAGGGCTATGTTTTCTGTTTCCTGTATTTAAGAATTCCTGTAGCGCTCATTTTCTGAGACCAACCTGATGTAAAACATGCCCTGTTTAGGCTCCAGGCAGCAGGTTTTAATCTAATTTTCAAAAATAATTCAAGGCTTCTGTAACCAAAAGCAGATGCATCTGCAGAGAGCCGTTCACACACAGGCCCAAATTATGCCTGCACAAAAATTCATATGTGCAGAAATAAATACATACAATGGATGAAAAACCAACAATAACACTAAATACCCTAAAAGCTTTGTGAGATCAAACTTTTGTCCCCTGGGAAAAGCTAAAATTGTAAAATACATGAAATGGGCTTATGCTATATGACGCATATAGGGACAAACACACACACACACACACACACACACACACACACACACAAAAGTAAATGAATAAACACACTACTCGCCTGTCTGTTCATGCTTGACCAGGTTAGTGTTGCCTGTCATCAAATTTGGGATCAGGAGACTAGAACAGCTGTAAGTGGTAGGGTCTAAAAGTTAAGAAAATGGCATCCCTACCAAAAGAAACAACTAGTTTTCACCCAGTTATCAATGTCATGCAGGTCTATGCTTGACTTCAGCTCAACAAACTCATAGACTTAACATGGGCACAAGTCTATTATAATTTAGTGGCCAACTGTGGACATAACTGCAAACAAAGCTCATCCTCTGGGATTGCAGAAGTATTTGAACACGTCAGCAGACATGCAACACGAAGCAAGAACACTGTACAGTTCCTCTTTAGCAGAACAGACAGCCTGTGTCAATAGTCCAACTAGGAAGTCTCACGTAAAAATTAACTTAACAAATGGGAAAATTGTTTTAGACAATTTCTCAGGCCTTGCTGGTTGGAACGTGTGTGTGTGTGTGTGTGTGTGTGTGTGTGTGTGTGTGTGTGTGTGTGTGTGTGTGTGTGTGTGTGTGTGTGTGTGCGTGTGTGTGTGCGTGTGCTGTGAGTGGTAATATGAAAACCCTGGAATTGGCTGATCTTCAAGAGCTAATGGGACAACTCCAGCTAGTGGATAGGACTCCAGAAAACTGTTCTCTGCTGATCACTCACTGTACATGATAAGAAAACAAGATGTGTGAAAATCAGGATACTGTTTTTTAGATTAGACTGAAGCAAAAGAGCCCTAAAGAGTCCACTAATTCAATGAGAAAGACAGTATATATGTGTATAATATAATTATATTTCATTGCAATGCTTTAGTTATCATGACCAACACCAATTTCATTCAACTGCATTACTGCTTCTAGCATATCCTATACCATAATCCTGCGTTAGATTAAAAAAGGTCCCTGACCTCTCTTAATCAGCTTATCCATCTGCATCCCATCTTGACCAGTAACTAATGACCCTCACAGGCTCATCCTGTTGACCTGTAACCTCTGGCCAGGCCATGAGAGGGATTTAGACATTCAAACAGAGCTTTCAATATAAGGGTCATCTTGATAACTCTCTTCTTCAGTGTCTGAGTGCTTGGGAATAAATTGTGAATTAATTGTTACCTTGTTAACAAATTAAGCAAGACTGCTACTAATCCTTTGGCCTTTGAGGGGACTTTCTGACTCTAACTACTACACAAGCACACTCAAGTACTACACCCAAGAACAGGTGATTATAGTTTTGCACTCTAGCCGGCTCTTTGTTGATAAAAGAAACTTTTAGTACTCATATACAGGAGATGCTGTGTCTCAATCATAAAAAAAAAGAAGTGTGAGAAGTTAGAAATCTGGCGAGCTAACTGTGGGATTTATATTGTTACAGTTATATTGTCTCAGCGAGTGGGAGATGGACTCTTTAGTTCTGTTCTTGGCTCTGTTCACATGCCCATACATCACTGGTCTGGGAAGTTCTTGTTCTATACAGTAAAAAAAAACATTCCTCTACAATCATACAGGAACGTAGCGGCAAAAATACTAAGACACAAAAATATCAAATCAAAAGCTATGTAGCTCTGCACTTCATCTTGTTTGCAGCTGTATCAGTTTTGAATGCATGTGCCCTTGAAAGAAAATCTGACAATAATCTCAAACAGTTTTTCTCTCCTAACAAAACTGGTATTGAGGCAGTAAGAGGGAGAACATGGTCAGGGGGTGGTGGAAAAAGAGAGAGACAGGGGGAGAGCAAGCAACAATTACTCTGTTAAGACGTTTGTTTTCTCTGAGAAAGGGCCAGTTCAGTTCATGTGAGCGGCAGCAGAACTCCGAGGACTTCATCTCTGCCTGTTGCTCCTCTGTGAATGTGCAGCACTGTGCCACAGGATGTGAGATGTAGGAAGCCATTCTTTCTCTCCTGAGGAAGGCCTCTTTCTTGCCTTTTATGCTCACAAAGACAAGAAGGGGTTGGGTCAGCCTTGCGCCTCTCTAAAAAGTGCTCTGGTATCTGGGAATAGCGTCAGCACGGGAGGACATAGAGATGAACTCTGTGACTTTATACCAACCAAACACATCTAACCTGGTTTATTCTCTCAAATGAAAGTACAGAGTTTAATGACAATCCAACTCTAGTGAGTTGAGATAGTTTAGTCTAGACCGATTGACCAACATTGCCATCCCATAAAAATTAAAACTAAAAAAGAAAACCAAGTCTGTTGCTCTCTCTTAAAATAAAATTACACGTTACATTGTAAGTATCTGGGATTTGAGCTAATAATTCATGCAAAGAAGCATTACCATCCCTGTTATACAGGGTGACACAATGCATCCATCAGGGAGTATGCATATACAGGAAGTGTGTGTGCATGTAAGCTCTATTCACATCCTTTTTTAACAAAGGCTTTTACATTTGTGAATGCTCACCATATGTTGGTGTGGTTTGTTCCCAATGAGGAAATTACCCCTCACTATTGACATCAGAAACACATAATTGAGGGAACACTACAACAGTAAGAATATGTGTGAATGAGAGGAAATTCCAAGGACCAGAGAAAGAGAGCTTTTATCCCAGCACTGCACTTCCAAGTCTGCAACAAACTACCAGATAATGGAGCTCTTTACCCCCAATTATCATCCCATGATAACTATCCAATAGATGGCGCTGCACTCTATTGTGTTCCTGTTTTCATAGTGAGCCTTATCTCCTCCATCAACATTACATAACTTCCGTCTGGACATATGGAGACTGTAACTAAAAGACTTCTCAATACGTCGGCCTTAGAGATGCCGAACACTGACAGCAGATCTGGTCTCATATCAGTTAAAAATGTCTTAATCTACCCATATATTCTCAGCTATGCATTGAAAGATTAGCATATCTCCTCTTCTCCTGATGTGAACCACAGGATGTAACTGACTTAGCCTTTTTCCTACTCAAAGTTATCTGATTAAACCCTTTTTTCCAGAAACCTTTGGCAGAATAACAGCTACATGAATGAGCAATACTGAATGTCCAGCAAGTCAACAGAACAACCGCCAGCAGCAACATAAGGCGAAGATGGATAAAGCATCTGTTCTTCCAGGAAAGAGATTCAAAGCTCTAGGTATAGATACAAAGGCGCTCCCAGGTCCTCCAAATTACAGTCAGATCTGCTATTTCTATCAATGCCCCTGTGTAAATCCAGTGCCATAACAGTCCAGTACTACCATGTCTGGTTCAAATACAGAGTGAACCTAGTTCAGTTAAAAGTGTGCAGGAAGATGCGTTGTCTGTAGTGAGGGTAGTGAGAAGACAAAGACAGCGTTAAAACCAGATTGCACCACTTCAGACATCACTGTCATGTTCAGCTGACAAAAATAAAAAATTCCACCATTCATCTAATGCTCAGACTTGTCGAAAGGCGCCACACACCACATACAAAACATTCTGGCAAGAGCAGTAATCAGTTAACGTTTATTGGGACAAATATAAAGCATGTGTCTGTGTTATCTGTAATATCATGTGGTTTGACTGTAAGTGTTTCTCTTTCTCTAGCACTGGCAAAATCCATCATCCCCCATTTTCATCCTGGTTCAACCTGCTTCCATCTTCATGGCCTGCACCATGCCGTAGGGTCTGTGTGTCAACGTACCTACGCAAGTAACCACAGCGTAGATTTAATGCAGAAGCATAAATCACGCTTTAATCTGTTATCTGCATTGATCTTTCACCATTTGCCAGGCCACAACCACTCCGGCTGGTGTAACATCCGTTCAGAAACTCTCAGTTCTGCAGTGTAGTGTAAAAGATCAGATATTCGTATGTGCCACCTCAGATTTTATCTTTATTGGATTTGAATGATTTTTTTTTAATTATAATAACAAACTTTTTTTTTTTAGATACCAGAGTCATTTCTAGGACAGTGTGAGAAACAAAAATAAACCATGAAATACCTTTTTTAAACATTTCTTCTTCTGCATCAGAGGCAACTTAATGACTTAAATGGCAAATTAGTCATGTAGAAAACTCTGTTGTGTTGACAGGGGGAGAAGGCAATAATTCTATGATGTTTATTAACTTAACAGATGACAGTTTAATCTACCAGTTAGCTACGCTGGTACTTATGGTATCGTATGGGGCTCTCGATACGTCACCCCATGTATTGTTGTGATTGGTCATAGTTTTATCCAATTGCGTGAAGTGAGATTTTCAAATGCACGCTTGGTGCCGCCCCTCGAGATGGGCAACTTTCATTACTCGATGCCAGAGCCCTAACCCTTTCGGATTTGGGTCTGGATTTACAGGCTACTGTAAACTCCCTTTCAGAATTATTGACTAAAACACTATCCATTCATTTCGTCTTGCACCTGTCCTTGGTGTTTAAAGCAGGACACTAATTCGGAAGCTTTTCAGTCCAAAAACTGACAAAAAGAACAGCTGAAGGAAGAGACAGACAAGATGTTAACTCTTCACTTCACATGGACCAATGCAAAAAACCTCAGCCAGTCATAAGTTTAATAATACCATCATCACTGTGTGTAATATCCTCCATCAATTGAACAATTTGGCAACGGCAGGTGGGAGTGCAGGTCATGGTCCAAAGATTGAGACTAAAACATTTCCTATGGGGTATTATTGCTTGCTCCAAAACACATTCCACCACTTCTGGGGCTCATGACCTCACCTCCTCCTTTCGCAGGCTCCCTCTCCATCACTCTCCACCTCCCACTCCTCTGTCAGACAGACGTATCCATTACGCCATCTCCGTCCAAACCACAAATGACATTTATGACTCACCAATTTCACAGTTAAATGGCTAAAATGCACTTTCACCATAACAATACACCTCAGGGAAGTAACTGATCTCAAGGATAAACACAAGTTGATCTCGAGGTTGTTAAAATGCGGAAAATATTAGCGTGGGACAAAAGACGTGGTTTATATGTGAAAACAATCTCAATGAAATGCCTTCTCGGTGATATTTGGACCACAGGGACTTGAAAAGAGTTTACCACTATTTAATCCTCTGCTCACCTGGCACAGACAGGGAACACACACACAGAGAAAAGAACACATGCAGAAAGTGGGGCATTTTGCCACACTATTTGAGTATCAAGGTCAGGGAAGAATTATCTTTGCCAGCTAGAGACGCCTGTTAAAACAGGGGGACACAAACACAATCACAACTCTTCCAAATGTAGGCATTTTTACAACACTGGGGGACAGAGGTCGGGCAGGTTGTGCTTTCCCGGGCTTTATTGCTTGGTTGGTGGCCAGTTACAGTAACAGGGTCAGCTGTTGTCTCTGTGGGGGGTTGATGGGGAGGAGGTTGGTCTACAGGATCAGACTTGGAACTAACTACACTTTGGGAAGTTTAACCAACAGTCAAGCCTTGGTAATGATTCTTAGCTTTTTACAGACAATGTACACACATTCCTGTACGGGGATTAGCAGCTCTCAGTGCTGCTTCCTCCATATTTGAGTTGTGTTCATCCTCCCTGGGGTATGTCCTGTCCTGGGACATCATGGCCAAGCCAGGACCAGGAACTTGGCAGCAGAGAAGATTGACTTTCCCACCAGCTACCACCATTCCAATCCCTCCATTCAACATCCCACACATAAACTCTCACTCCAGGAATCTGCTAATCTGTTCTTCTTTCTTCCTCCTCCTCCTCCTCCTCTAGGAATTACTAATGACTCATTCTGACCAGATTAAATGATCGCCAAGGGAGAAAAACTCTAATCTGTTGATATTACATAAACAATGGTAAAATATAATCAGGGTCATATGCTGCAAAAAGAAAAAAATATTGGGAGCAAAGGTTGTCATAGAGCTTCATCCTTAAAAAAGGGTAAAGGCAATATTATGTTATCTTTTCATTATGACCTTTCTAAGTCAGCCTGACCCATGCAAGGCTCAGGGTTATCACATTTGTGCGTGCTTGCATGCATTAAAGGTTGACCATGAATTGTTTATATTGTATATACACTGTTAGCTTCAGTTTAGCCTCACTGATTGTGAAGGAGCCCAAACAGGAGGCTCTGATAGTCAGCGTCACATCCCTATGCATGTGGAGACAAAGAATATAAAAACACACTGAAGGCCCTGTGGACATCGGCCAAACAATGATTTCTCAAACCGCATTCACATATCTGAAGGTGCGGGATACAAAAGCATAGTAAAGGAATAAATATGACTTCCCAGTATCTGTGTCCCTTTCTGTTCTACCTGCAGCTTTGGATGGATGACAGTATCGCAAACTTCATGTTGCAGACCTCCCATGGGTGGATGGGAAAGTATGCAACTCCCAACAATATATCCAGAATGTTGAATTACTCCAATTTCATTGGCATCATCTGATCAGTGACAAGTTGTTCAGCCAGAACACCTCCCCCGCATCCTATCCTCTGCCCAGATGTCTTATGTCTGTCTTGTGTTTATGCTTCTAAATTCATTCAGGCAGTGTATTAAAGTTCCCTTTGCTGCGTTGTTCAACCTGATACTGTATGTTGGCTTTCAACATCATAAACTTCTATCCTTTGCATGTCCCTAAATCAAACCTCTGTCTGCATGGAGAAATACACGCCATTGCAAATAAGTATTGTTTTGTCGATAAAACACTGGTGAAAGAGACGTCGAAGCCACTCTGCCTAGTTTGCTGCCAGCAAAGGACACAAGCTACAGGGAAAAGGTCCTGTGACATATTTTGTAACATGTAGTGGATCACAAGTTTATCTTGATTTTTCTTTTTTGGTGGCACTTATCATGACAGCTTGCAGCTACAATCCATCACAGCTAAAAAGCTACCTTTAAAACACCCGGAAGATGGAGAAACTCCCCACATGATCATACCAGGCTCCCTTAAAAAGGTGTCAATTTTCTGTGAAACATCACATATTGCTCCATTATACAATAATACTAATTGATTAACAGCCGGTTCTTCCTCATCTTTACACCTGTCCCAGTCCAGTTTTTCTCCCCTTCCTCTGGATTTTGGCTTCTCTTGTGCAAGAGATGTTTCCGCTGCAAATTCCACCCACGCTTCAAAATAAAGCTCCACATCTGACAAGGCTTTCAGCAGATGGTGGCCGCTGTAGTATATTTCAACAAAAGGCACAGTGAGGATCAACATACATGAACACACAAATCAGCAAGTCTCTAAACTCTTGTTGTTCTCAGTGGAGACTTGAAGCATCAGCTTTTCTCCTGTTTTCCATAGAACTCATTCATAGATTATCTACTTTATATATATATATATATATATATATATATATGTATGAGATTATTTTTGGGGCATTTTTTCCCTTTATTAGAAAGAGATAGTGGATAAACAGGAAAGGAGGGAGAGAGACGGGGGATGACACGCAGCAAAGGGCCGCAAGTCGGACTTAAACCCGGGCTGCTGCAAGGGAGTCAACACGGGGCGCACGCTCTTACTGGGTGGGCTAGAGGTCGCCCCCTAGATGATCTACTTTTAAGTAGAGAAACTGGATCTGGAAATGTGTGATAACAACTAGTCCAACTGTGGAATTTCTATTTGTCAAACATTTGACCTGAGCAAGATGTACCAAACAACTTGGCTTTCTTAATGCTTTATTACTTAATAGTCTACTAATTTGGTTGAAAGCATAGCTGGTACTAGTTCAGACTTACAGTCAAAATGTTTCATGTTAAACATCAAACAGTCTTTTCTTTGTAAGTTGAGAGAAGAAATGAAGGCTCCGTCGGTTTATATCAAAATCAGCTTTTACTGTAGTTTTCTACCTGACGATTCTTATCTCATTAATTTGCAAATCTAATTACACAGGGCAATCTGTTGACTGGAGAAGAAAAGTTATGTCTGGCTAGACTGTGGAAGAAGTCCACATGAGCATAACTAGTTTGTCTTTATTCTAAAGAGACATTCATGAAACGTTTATTGGATTTTCTGAACTTCACACACACACACACACACACACACACACACACACACACACACACACACATACACACACACACAAAAAAACTCCAGCTACTGTATGTACTCTGTCCTACCCTCTCCCTCTCTCTCTCTCTTCTCCTCCGCAGCAGAAGGGAAGGAGGCTAGACTGGGAGTAGATTCAACTCAAAGTTTTTAGAACTGCCTCGTAGAGCCAAACAAACAAGGAGTTGTTGAAAACACATAAAACACTACAGTGCTAATGTGTTATAATACAAAAAAGAGAATAAAGAACGTGCGTCTCGATGACCCTCAAACATGAATGTGTCTATTTCAACGACTACGCTGCAAAGCACAGCTAATTGTTGTTTAAAACTCAATTCGTCACAGAAAAACAGCAGGTTGCACACAGACTACGCCTACATACTATATGACATATATGCATATTAATTGTGTGCATGCTTTGCCTAAATACACGAAGAAAGTCTAAAATCATCATCAGCTGCAATTTGAAAGTTAAGCACATACAGCGGTCACAACTTGATACTTTCTGCAAAGGTATACCTTTAGGCTCCCTACATTGTTATATAATAATGATACTGTTCATCCACTTACCTCAGCCCCTGTCAGGTCTACACTTGAGTAAAGAGCCGCCAGCAGTAACAGGGTGCCGGACGGTAACAGCATCGTGGCGGTGCGCAATGGAAATTTTGTGCGCAACAGTGCAGAGTGCCCGCAAACAACCACCTGTTGGTTGCTTCTTGTCCTCTCTCTTCAGGTAACTGTTAAACTTATCGGCAGAGCACGTTCAGCCTGTTAGGCTGCATCTTTGTCCGAGACGATATGAGGTTCCGATCAATGCAACTTGGTCTTGTTTCTGCTGCACCACACCCCCTCCAAAAACGACCACCCTCGCCCATGCAAACGGACTCAACCCTGCTGTTACAAACACTTTGACTTTTCTCGGTTAGAAGAGGGACTACTCGGCACACTTTGGTGTGTTTTTGTGTGAATGTTTGAGAAGGCTTTGGTGATACAGGTAGCTGTTTAAAACTTTTCAGCCTGGGAACCCGCGCATCTCTTGGCCCGTGATATCCATTTCCTTCACCTTACCACGCAAGACTGGGGTGACTGTAAGTAACATATTTTATCGAAGTGATGGGAAATTAATGACATACTCGTGAAAACACGTTTGTTTGTTTTTAAATCGATGTATCATTGTAACTGATCCATGAGAGTGGTTTCGAGCACATTGTGATACCTTACAGCAGAACTCGTAAAAATAGTAAACTCGTAGGCTACATCTCTTTAGACAAATGTAGGTCAAATGTATGAACTCATGATCACACGGTAATTATTTACGTTAACGTTTGCCCCAGGTCGGGAGTCATGCTGTAGAAGTGTCTCTACAAGTGAAAAAGTGAAACTCTTGAAAGTTTGCGGAGCGCATGAGTGGGACCATGCAAGGGCAACACAACCGAGGACTGAAGAACCTGAGGTTAGCGGAACATTTTACTGCAAAACATCAACGCAGGATTTATGGATCAGCAGAGTTATTGACGTTGTCATTTTCATTGACTACAGGCTGCAGCTTCTGTGCCTCTCCATTGCCATCCTCGCCTCAGGAGTGCACGCGGTAAGTTTTCTCTCCCACGTGTTTTTCATGGTAAACTCTCACGTGCAAATTGCAGTTGGTATGAAACTACTTATAATCAACGTTTAGGCCTACAAATAAAGGTAGTGTCTCCGTGTTGGGTTTGTCTCTGTTAGAGACACATGCAGAGAGTGGGAGTGTGTTTTGGGGAGTTCCTCCTGTAGGAGGGTTCTTGGCTTTGCATGCTGGTAAATAACAGCGAAGCTGAAAACAATTTATTGTGAAATGACTCATGCTGGAATTTTAGTGGTTTTAATTCACTGTTTTTCTTTTGCAAACTTATTAAACAGAAATGGGGTTTCATGTTCAGCTTTGCTTGAACCTAGACCTGGCATGGATTGAGGGGTGGGGTCATGACCTCTGCAGGCACCATGGCAAGATGCTGTGCTTTATGAGTACACATTTGTCATGTGTACTATACATTTTTTTTAATTTTTGTGTGTGTCAGTCATTCTGTCGGTCAGGGGGTCGTGCACTTGCGACTTACAATAAATTGCAAAAATACATAACAGCTACAAGTGTATGCACTATACAGAATTGACCATATTATACTTTATCGACATGAATGGGTCAAACAGCACCCACCCACAAATAGTCTATAAACAAAGCATGAGGCTGTCTTTGAGATTTCACATGAACAACAGTTAAAGTCACTCAAGCTACCGAAGAATACCATAATTCCTTTGTTCAATTAGGCCTAAGCGATGCATCCTAATCTTCCATTCTTAACGAACAGCCATGTAGCCTATATTGGCTCCTCCATTCTCTCCACTGCTGGCTGTTCCAATTTAACAGGAGAGAGGAGCAAGAGGGGTTGGTATCCTGACTGGCCTCTGACAAGCTGTTACCACCACCCTCTTCAGCAAAAGAGGACATTATTTCTTCTTCAGCTTCTTGCGTTGTCACCCCGGCGGAAGGTGTGCAGGGCTTGCAGCAGGTGAATCGGTCGTGCTATTAACACCATTGCTACACAATTTCTTAGCAAAACCAAAATGAATTAAAGTGCTATGTGAAAGTAAATGATGCTAACTGCAGAATGGATTTCAAGGACTTTGTGCGCCAATTAATAGCCTCCACTGTTTGTTTTGCACCACAGTGCCACCACACCTTGATGCTCATGACAAGAATAGCATGTATAGGTATATTAATTGAAGTGAATTAGGTTTAAATCATCAAAATGGCACACTGTCAATATTGTTAAAGACTCCCAAAAATTTCACAAATCACGCTTTCAGGGGAGCCAATGTCTTATTAAGGGCAGCCTGTCTAGTGGTTTTACCTACATAGACTAGGCCCCATAGGCACGTCAAGATGTTTTTTGTATAGCACATTTCAGCAGCAGGGCAATTCAAAGTGTTGTATATAAATATTAAAGAGCAGTTAAAAACAATAAAAAAATGAAAAACAGATAAAATACGAGAATAGAAGTTACAGTGAAGTATAAGAAATTAAACATTAAAGAGCAGTTAAAAACAATTAAATATAAAAGCAGATACAATATGAGATTTTAGGCTGCTAGTATGGGACAATGTTTAAGCCATTGCTCTATACACGTAATCCACCCGCAATCCTTGCTGTTCCCAGAACGTCCCGGTCCCACCGGTCTTACTTTAAAGATTGTTGTATAGATTGTCATAGAGTTTCAACAATGCAACTTCAGATAAGAAATTAACTATTATATAAAGAAAGGCAACATCTAAAAGAAAGGTCCCTGTTTAGTTCTGACTCTGGGGACAATAGCAGACCTGTCCCAGACAACCTGGGAGGTCTGTGTGGTTCATAGTGTAGTAGCAGATCAGAAATTTATTTTGGCCCCAAACCATTTATTGATTTATATACCAGCAAATGTATTTTGAAACCAATTCTTTGAAGCACTGGAAGCCAGTGTAAACACTTCAGAATTGGAGTGATCCAGCGTTCTGAATCAACTGCAGCTGTCTGATTGATTTTTTAGGGAGACCTGTAAAGACACCGTTACAGTAGTCAAGTCTACTGAAGATGAAAGCATGGACAAGTTTTTCCAAATCCTGCTGAGACATAAGTCCTTTAACTCTTGATATATTTTTAAGGTGATTGTAGGCTGACTTTGTAATTGTCTTAATGTGGCTGTTGAAATTCAGGTCTGAGTCCATGATTACGCCAAGATTTCTGGCTTTGTCTGTTGTTTTTAACATTGTCATTTGAAGTTGCGAGCTGACTTTTAATTGTTACTCATTTGCTCCAAAAACAACCACCTCGTTTTTTTCTTCATTTAATTTAAGAAAGTTCTGGCACATCCATTCGTTAATTTGTTCAATGCACTTAGTCAGTTTTTGTATTGGACTAAGTTCCCCTAACGATAAGGTTATGTAAATTGTTGTGTTGTCTGCATAACTATGGTAACTTAATTATTGTTTTCCATAATCTGAGCCAGTGGTAGCATGTACATGTTAAACAGAAGAGGCCCCAGAACAGAGCCTTGGGGAACTCTGCATGTCATGCTCAGATGCATAATTACCTATAGATATAAAGTAATCCCCATTTGATATTGGTGACTTCGCTATAGTGACTCATTAGTGACATATTGTTTTTTTTTAAGAGTGACTTAATGACTGCAGTTTTCAGGGACTGTGGTAAGATAGTTCAGAAGATAGAAGAGACGTGTTTACAATCTGTAGAAGATCAGAAACCAGATGTTGTATAATGTCCTCCAGGTTTTTCCGGTTGATTGTATGAAATTGTGTCATATTGGAATTTGTTATGCCTGGACACTTTGACAACACATATCATGTACATGATATAGAGGCATTGATTGTAGGGATGAGCCGGAGACTCGGTTGAAACAAGTATCCGGTACGGATAAAGCACTTTTGCAGAGTACAAGTATTATACAAGTAATACGAGTCAATATCTGTACTCGGATTGAATAAAACTCCTCAGCTGACCGTGTCTGTGTTCTGAGACAGTCACAGCCCCCCCCCCCCCCCACACACACACACACACACACACACACGCTTTGCTCACTCTCAGAACACTGAGAACAGCGCTCTCTCTCTCTCCCTCTCTCTCTCAGTCAATCAGGTCCGCGGGTCTGTTTCGTTAACGTTTAGGGTTTCTTCAGCTTCAGGTTTGTTTTTAACTTTGGTTTGTAGTACTTACATAGTAACCAGTAGATTTCTGGTAAACGTGGGGTTTCTGGTGGGGTAAACTGCTTGGTTTAAATGCGACTCGCGTTGCGTCTCTGCCGTCGGAGATTTTTTTTTTTTTTAACCGTCAGCTGGCTTCATTAAAGTCAATGCAGATCTGAGAAACAGCATCTGCCTATTTGATCCGTAGAACACAGCCCCCGCCCCCCCTCTTCTTTCTCTCTCTTTCTCTCTCTTTCTCTCTCTTTCTCTCTCTCTCTCTCTGTGTCTCTCTCTTACTCACACACACACACACACACACACACCACACACACACACACACACACACACACACACACACTCACAAATACCTGGTGTGGAAATGAAAAAAAAGAAAGAAAAAGAACCAAAAACAAAAAAAATCACACTGATCATAAAAAATGTAAAGTAAAAAAAGAAAGTTATATTTAGCATGAAAACTCTTGTTCATTACATTTTACTTCATAATTGCAACCGCATGTGTTGTATTCATTGTTGCAAAACGTTCTGTATATAGTTTGTTTGTTACCATGACAACACTATTGATCTGAAGCTTGCTGCTGTCATGTAAATAGTTTTCTAATCAGCAATAAATATAACAATTTCTGATCAACCCATATCAATTGCAGGGTTAAAATAACACACTGGTTAAAGCCCCGCCCATTTCAAGACAACCCAACCAACTTCCGGGTTAAATTCTGTCCACTTCCGGGTTAGGCCCCGCCCAGTCCGAGTACAGATACAGATACAGATAATTCATGTGGTAAACAGATACAGATACAGATACAGATAATGCTGTACTTGCTCATCCCTAATTGATTGTCTATTTTTCTGAATTTTGTTGTTTAAGAAGATTGCAAATTCAGTCCAGACCTTGGTTGATAAATGTTCAGATGCTACTGGTACTGGAGGGTTTGTTAACCTATTGACAATAGCAAACAAAGCATGTGAGTTATTATTGTTTCTGGTGATAATGTCAGAGAAGAAGGACCACCTTTCATTCCTCAGTTCCAAATCATAAATGCAAAGTCTCTCTTTATAGGTGTTATAATGGACCTGGAGATTAGTTTTTTGCCACTTGCGTTCAGCTTTTTGACACTCTCTTTTTTCTGTTTTTACCAGCATGACATTTTGCCACGGAAATCTTTTCTTACCAGAGACAGTTTTGACCTTAGTGGGAAGAATGGGCTTAAACAATACTCACATGCCCATATCTACATGTGCTACTTATGCGGTTATCATTCCTCCTGTACATACTGGCCATTAAATCCTTAATTCAAAGCAAAGAACATTTTAAAGTTCAGTTAAATCTAATCTTCCAACAGTCTCAATTAGACAAATTCAGTGAGTGTCTTTTAAAGCTGCAGTCTTTAGTATGGCATTCCCTCTTAGTGCTACTATCCCTCCACATATAGTTGAGTAAGGAAACACTGTCAATGGAGTCTGGATTGCTGACTAGTAGATGTCACTAGATGTTGGCTACTGTCACTAGGAAAATCAACATAGACTGTAGCTAAATTCCATCCAAAAAGTACAAATTTGAAAAAGTCTAGTAAATTGGCAAAAAAATGCGACTTAATGAGCGTTTCCTTCCAACTGTTATGCGAATATTAGAAGTTGGGTGAGATAAACAGCTGTCGGCACCAATTTTCCAGTTGGGTACCATTAAAACATTGCAGAAAAAGAGAGGTAGTTAAAAGAGAGCCAGCCAAACCTCAAATGAACAAACACAATGTGGAAGAATCTGCATTTCTGTTTGTTAAATGTATTCGTTAGAGGACAGTTACGGTCTCCTCATCACTCCAAACAGAACTGAAAGTTTCATCTAAAAATAGTTAGTTGCAAACACACTTAGTGACTGTAGCATGCTGGCGTGTACATTGGGACAGTGAAAAGGAAGCTATGAATGGACCCATGGCTCATGTCATGCCTTCTTGTCCTAGGAATGTTCATTATCAGTAGTGTAGCTTTGTGGGTGTGTAGACATTACAGTTCACTCTTCCTGCTTTGGAAAAAAAAACCTTCCTGTTCATGTACAGGGATTTATTGTTTTTCCTCATATGCATAAACACCCTCACTTGGATTTTTACACTAAATTGTCATAAAGGTTTAAGTGCCAGAGAAAACACAGATGTTACAATAAACAATTAGAATGTTTGACTGGGCCAAAGTAATAGCCCATAAAAATGCACCTCCATCATCTCTCTTTTCACACCTAATAACTTTGCATGACCTACTTTAATTTTCCTTCCATCAAACTCACAAATGTGGGCTTGATGAAAGGAAAGGAAAGTGCACACATGATGCCAAATTATTGTGTGTTTTCTGAGTGTACAGCATGTGAGCTTGTTTTGCTATGTTTGTTTGTTGCTGCTTGTGCGGGACGTCAGATGGCCAGTGGTTCTGTCAAACATTTGATATCATATTTAAGGAACAAGTTATTTTCTTGGGTTTGATGAAAAGACCTTTTGTCGCTTGTTTTTATTAGATTTGGTCAGTCCTCGATTAAATGCGTGTGACACAGCTACGCTCCTCTGTGTATTGTGCAGCTTTGCTCCAAGGCGGTAATACTGGAAGACAGCATTCTAATTTTAGTTTGGCACCATCCATGTGCTCTGTGCAGGCTGTTGACTGTCAATTGAAGGAACAGCTCACATTGATTATACAAATAGCTTGAGGTAAAACAGAAAACCTTCAGTGTCTGGGTGTGACGTTCAACCAGCTTTTGACGTTTTTTGGTAAAACACCTCCATCTGCGCACATTAAAGAAGCTGTTGAAAGGGTAATGAGGTCTGTTTCAGAAGTTATGAGCTGTAGGTCATGAGGTAATGACATCAACATGTAAAAAGGGTGAAGGAAGCAGTAACCAGTCAAACATCACTCTCTGAACTTTCCCATCAGACACAGAATGTCTCAATCTGCTTCTGAGAAAATCTGTTTCTGTTTCATATCAGATCCAAATGTGACCAATGGGACTGTTTTAGTTGTTGTAACCCCAGCCTCTATGTCATACAACTGTTTCCCACCATCCGTCTCCATGTGGTGCTTTACGTTTAGAATTCCCTTTCCTGTCAATAATATAATTCTCAAGATATTTTGCATGTGAGATTTAATTTGCTGTTCATTTTTTTTCTGACTCAGCATTGTTAGTTCTGCACTTGGTTGTAAACACAAAAAGTGACAGAAATTAGTTGTGTAAGAATTAAAATAAGAGATCTTGAGATAGAAGTTCAAACCATGGCTTCTTACTCATCACAGCACTGCTGACCAATCACAGTGAAGTAGTTGTGAATGTCGAATTGTCAGTTCTGGAAAATTGTTGGAAGAAGCCTCCCCAATTCTGATGTTGGAAAAGTGTTGGGAGGAGGACAACCATCTAACAGCAGTTCTGACGGAGTACTCTGCCGCCTTAAAGCCCTCAGTTTGCTTCCAGTGCGTCCAGCAATTTTTGTAATGGTAACCAACAATCCAACAAGTGCACCCACTAGGGCTGCAACTAACAATTAGTTTTATTATTGTTTAATGTGCTGATTATTTTCTTGATTCATTTGATTTTTATAAAATGTGAGAAAAGTCAGATGTCAGATGTGCCAATGACATTTTTTAAGTGATTCAAGTGTCTGTTTTTTGTCAAACCAACCATCCAAAACCCAAATATAGTTGGCTAACTATCAAATCCTCACATTTGACAATCTGGTACCAGCAAATATTTAGCATTTTTGCTTGAAAATAACTGCAATTGACTGACTGATTAATTTTGTCTCACCCCTATCTATTTTGACACGCTGTTTAACCCACCTTTCAGTATGGCCATGTCCTGCAGAACAGTTACATGCATTTTGCAGTTTGTTTAAACAACACTTTTCACAAACTATTTTGTTGAAACATACTGAACCCTTAAAGTTAGCTGTGTCATCATACCTGCTTTGACTCTTAGGAACTACATTACATTACCTTGGGGACAGTTTCTATGGTACATCAGAGGATCCTAACTTCTGTATTTCCTTCTCCGCAGTCTACCTGGAGATGCCAGACTAAAATTGAAACAGAGACCAACAACATGATAATGTGCACTCCCCTTCACACACGCACATAATCCTTGCACACAAATACTGTTTATCAGTGTCCATTGGCGGAGGAAGGAAGGCTCTTGAGGCAGTAATGTTCACAGGATGTTTCATGTAGGACCCTTTGAGAGGCTCGGATTTTTGTGTGTTTGAGAATATATTTCAAGAAGTGTTTGAGTACGGTGGAATGAGGGGATGATGCTGGCAGAGGATGACAGAGTTGTGGGAATTTAGTCTGTGACCATGGAAGAGACGTTTTTGGCTACAGATTCCTACAGTACCTGGAAGCCTAGCAGCAGCATCTGCTTTAGCGATTACTAGCTAAGTGGATGATTGTGATATTGTTTCTGCATATGCCTTTTTGACATGTTCACTTTGCAACCACGCAGACAAACTAAATCAAACTTAGTATTGTAGGAGCCACATACAGTATGTTGTTTATGATCTCATTTATATTATTTTTTTATTATTAAAATGGGCGCTTATATTGTAGGTGGTGGGCGTGTTTATCACGGCTTGAGCGGGATTGATGACATTATATCTGTTTGCTTCACTTGTTCACCTGGGTTTTTGGGGCTTTGACAAAGATGGGTTGAGCCTGGGAGTGAACACTTTCTGTTGACCACCGCACTTACACACCTATTTTGACTCACAAGTAGCATTACATTTGGTAACTGCAGTAGCTGTATTTTATGTGTGGAGAAAGTAATCATTGCAATACAATCTTGAGTGAAACAGTGTGTTTATGTATCTTTTAGTCACTTGCGGCAGCACTTTGTTGGACTGCTTACATCCGGAACAAGGATGTTGGAAATTTTTATAAGAGAATGGGAAAAGATGCAAATTATGGAAATACAGTTAACGTTGGTTACACAGCCGTGCATTTTATTTGTTAAAATTTTAAAAGCATAAGTCTGGGTCTAAACGTGAATGAGTGCTGTGTGATGGGGTCATCTGATGGAAAGTAGGCACGTGATTGACCTCTTAAATGTGATTGTTTGATGGCAGAGGAAGGCGTGTGTCCGGGGCGAGGGGGAAGATGTCTGCCTGTGATAAGGATAGAAAAATGGACAGCACATCCCCTGCCAAAATAGTGGCTGTGATATAGAGAGCGCCTGGCTGTAACAATCAAGGGAAAAGCCCATTGTACTGTGCTGCAGGAAGCCGCAGCCTTGGATGAGAAGCCCATTTGTGGGGTTTCCCTGTCACTGGTGTGTGCAAGCATGGATGTGTGTTGTGTGGTGGCATGCATTTTCCAATGATGTGTTGCACTCACATCAGTGACAGTCCTCTCTGACCTTTCTGCATTTTTACTGTGTAACGTTTGTGTGGATGCACGTGCATGCCTGCTCACATGTGAATGGATGTGTAGTATGTGTGTCTTTTGTTTGCTTAAGTATTGTTTCCACAGGAACAGCTGTTTGAAATGTAACTTTGTGGTGGTGATTATTTGATTATTCTCCATGGTTCAGCATTGTGAGGGTGAGGAAAGGCCTGGTGAGCTTGGCTGGTTGCCCCCATTGGTGTACAAATGACTCCTTAAACAAGCACACATGTACAACCATGAACACTGTTGTTATCAGCGGATTATAAGGTCAGTAAATCTGCAAGCGATTTGTTTTGGAGTTTCTTGTGGGGTACTGAAAGATGTCTTGAATTAGTCAGCCAGTTTGCTCTCCCTCATTGGCAGGATGTGTGAGGCTAATTTTCTTTTTCACATGTGCAAAGAGTGTGGGCTGTGTTTATCTGTGGGCATAGTGAAGGTTGGTTTTACCTGAGTGCAGAATAGTGTGAAGAGAAAATAGATTATCCATAGAAGCTCTCTAAAGAGGAAAAGGAAACCGAGTGGAGTTTGATGTGTAAATAGTTTCTTCCAGAGACAGCAGTTTGCGGTGAATTGTGCGCTGACAGAAACACCCATACAAACACACACACACACACACAAACACACACAAACTCTCTCTGTGTCTTTGTCCATAAAAATAATACCTATAAATGCTATACTTCCATTTTGGAAAATGTATCTGTGCACACCAACCAATGTACAGAAGCTTAAACCACATATAGTTGTCTTTTGTTTTTCAGTTGATGGTCTGATTGCTTAAAAGACTAATCCTTTCAGCTCTATAGCAGCTACCCTTTAAATATATCTTAGTATATTAAGCCATTGTGGAAAATCCTGCAATATTGCCCATCCTTGATTGTGTGCAGTGTTGGGTTTTTGCATGATTTATGCATCAGTGTGACGAAACGCTTTGATTTTGGAGGTTTTGAGTTTGCTGGCTTCAGAGTTCATTTTAAGGATTTCATATATATGATACGTACAAAATATACAATACATATTGATACTGTGATAGAAAATGACATATACAGTAATAAAAGATTTTATCTATATTGCCCACTCGTACAGTACACCTACCTAAATTTTAGTACAAACAGTACATACCTTCTTAAGTACTTCTACTAATTTAATTGAGCTTTTTATGCAACAGTTTTTTTAGGAAGGACACAGCTTTGTTTTAAAGTACAGCAGCTTCAGCTGACTTCTATTTGACTTGGAATAAAGTTTGGAAGTAAATTCATTGTGGACATTGTCTCTGGAAAATCCCTATATACTGTATATAGCCACCCCTGTCCTTTGCCCTAACTCAATTTCACAGTGATTAATGGAGAGACACAGGGGTCCCATCAGGCTGTGCAGAAATAATTCCTCCCAGTCCTCCAAGGCTTCAGTCTCACTTCCTTTTATAGCCTCATTCTGCCCCTGGTCTCGATCTCCCCTGTCTTCTGTCCCCTTGCTTGCTCTCCATCCATCTGCAAATGCGTCTGTCCTCCCGCTCTTTCACTCTTCTTTTCTCAGCTTTTCTCCTTCGAGGTGAGCTTTCTCAGTGAGCTCATATGGAAGGATTGTTTCAGCTGTGTTTACCCAAAGACTATACATACTCTCACAAAAGGACTCTGGGCTTGTTAGATTATGTGCTGTTTAGTTCAACAGGTGCCCACACTACATTACAATACATTACATTTCTGGAGTCATTTGTTTGAATTTCATTTATGGGTCCTTATTTTGGTGATGCACTGATGTGTAGACTTGAACTAGTCATATCCTGTGGTATGTAGGCACTCCATAATGTCACAATTTTGATATCTCATCCAAGAGAAACATGGCCATTCACTCATCTTACTGTAGGGCTTTACACACATTTTTATCTGGACTGGAGAAAATGCCATTCATTTCCATCCCAGCTGTGGCCTAATTGATTAGACTGAACTATTTCTTGTCATGTGAAGAATGTTAAAACAGTTAAATGCGCACTTTGTGATAACATGACCATGTCCAATTTCTCCTTCTACATCTTCGTCTCTCTCTCTTTCTCTCTCTCTCTCTCTCTCTCTTTCTCTTATCCCTCGTTTGTCTTTTTCCTTTGGCAGGGTTGCCAAATGTCAACCACCACTTTGGTCCATAATAATTCAGCAACCTTTTGATGCATTGCAATGTAATTTGGTACATAATTTGGTATATAGATTTTATCTTTAAGGTGAATTTTAATGTTACTTTTTATATCTTTATCATTTTGCTCAAACAACCACCTTGTGAACAGCGTCATAGAACCGCCAGCATGGCTCTAGACTATTAGTCATGTTTCTGTTATTGTGGCATAAAGCCCAAAATAACTGGGTTTACATCAACCACTCTCCTGACTATCTTACCATGTCCATCTTTTCTGTGTCTGGACTAAAGTCATACTTATTTTACCATCCTAATCAGTATTGCTTAGGTCCATTCCATGAATAACTAAATCTATCTTGACTATGGCTTTCAACTCTAATCCTTGTAAGTCATCCTTCTGAGGACATTGTTTTCTCGTAAGTGGAAATACAAAACAAACATGACTGTTCTCAGGCCTCTCAGGTGTCCAGTTCTTTCTGAATGGATCATCCCATCTGGATGTGATTGATTATCTGATTCAAGGGGTGAGCAGCAGGGCCATCACCATAACAAGGTCTGACAGATTAGACTGTCAGCACTAAAATCCAAAACAGAAACAGTTCTAATCCCACCTCCATTTAGCTCAGACTGTAGTAGGAAGCATTGATTAGAAGTGTACCCCACTGGGAAATGGAGTTGAAACTGTGTGACCTGAGGCCAGTTAGGGAGAGGGAAGGTCCAGCTGTGTCAGGCCCAGGGCAGAAACCAGAGCTGTGTTTACACTGGAGCCCAGCCACAGGAGCATAGTTTGAGTTTCTACTCTGTCCTGCTTCTTTCAGGTCCGTCTGCTAGCTCATGTTCTCCTTCAAAATCCTGTCCTGCTCTCAGCAGAGTGACCCTGTCTCTTTCACCATTCTTCCAACTTTTTTTCAATTTGAAGTGCAACAGAACCCATACAGTGCACACAGTAAGATCTCTCGAGCCATTACTGCAATGTTGAGTCGCTCTGTAAGCTGTACTGTATCATGTATGACATCTGTGAGATCCATTCAGCCCAGTCTCATGGCATTTTGTGGAATGGTCACGTTATTTAATCTATTGATTTGTGTACAGATCATGTTAGTGTCGTTATTTTCGTGTGTCGACTACGAATTTTGAAGTAATGTATTTCAATGGGAAGCCTATTTTGTGATCAAGCAACGATTACGGTAGTGAGTAGTATTGAAAAGCTGTGGCGGATGGGTCAAAGAACACAGGACTGTCACCCTGGAGACCAGGAATTGTTATTCTCTTCCTACTACCGTCCCATTGTTGTCTGCGTGTCCTGCGTGTGACTGTTCCTTTCCCCATTTTTTTTCCCTATCCATAACTGTCCTGCTGTTGTGGTTGGCGTGTGGCGTTTCATTACCCCGTTGTTGTGTCCCCCAGAGCAGCCCAGTGTCATGGTAGTTTGTGAAAAGGTCACGTTCGAAAATTGTGACACGTACACGTAATAAACAAGAAAATTGCGACATGTACACAAATTATTGAATCAAAATAACGTGACCATTTCACAAACTGGCGTGAGACTGAGTTGGTTCCATTATGGCCAGCACGAGACATTCCCTAATCACCATAATGGAGGCGTTTGGGACATCTGGTGTTATATCAAGACATGTCTCAGTAATAAAAACTACGCTAACACAAACAGTTATATTTGATGTTTTGCTATTTGAGCTTTTTTGCGTGTGTGAGTCTGTGTGAGTGAGTTTGTGTGTTTCTAACTGCTTTGTCAGTGTGTTTGTTTTACTGTTCTGATTATTTGATTAAATTCTGTGTCTGACTATTGCCGGAAGCTGATGCTGCACAGAAAGTATAAACTCCCCCTTTTTGACAGCCTGGGTTACTTTTTGGTTTAGTCTGTTTTTTTTACAGTTTTGTATTTTAGTACTGCGCTGAAAAATAAGAACCAATCTGACAGACAAACTACAAAAGGTTTGAAATAAATAAGTAAGGGAATTGGTTGTTGAAAAAGTAAAATAGTGATCAAGCATTTCCATGTAATTTACTGCATCAGTATCACTCATTTCTTTACTGTGAGGGAAACATTTCTTACAGCCCACCTGTGAGTCACAGAGCCAGACAGCAACAATGATGACCAGCATTACAAACTTGCTCCCACACACACACACACACACAGACATTTGAAGTTTTATGTTTATAGCTTCCCACTCACAGGGGTAATTTAGACATGCTTCTTTCCTCTTTTTATTCAGCGAAGCAAGAATGTCCTTACAAATTCCACCTTGTGTTGTCCGGGATTCACTGAGGCGGCAGTGCGACTGCTCACAGTGCGATGAAGTCATTCAAGATGTTCAAGATCTTTTCTTTTGTACAAAGTGAGAAACAGGCCTTGAATGCAGGGCTGGTCTTACTGTGGGCCAGATAGCATAAACCGAAACTAAAAGTCTTTGAATCACATATAGAGGTTAATGTATATATAATATATATACTGTATATAAAACTAAGAAAATACCCTGCCTTGCCTTTATTGGATAAAAGCAAGGAGACGTTTCTAGCAAAATATGATTTTACATAGAAGAAAAAAAACTTTTTCACCTTTATTATTTTTAAGAAGAGTCTACAGCCATGCTAGCATCTCTGTGAGGCTGAACTTAAGTAATGCAGTGCTTTGAGCTAAATGCTGAATGATGTGCTGTAGCCTAGAAATCTAGACGCACCCTAGCGGTAGAAAATGTAATTTTCATTCATTCATATTTACTATACAGGAAAGTTAAAAGTTACATTACATTACAATATAAACGGGCCTGACTCAGTTTAAAAACTGGTTTTCAGCAGGTTCCTGTTCAGCAGAAACATAAAACATTGAACATGGTTACAGCACGTCGGGTACAGACATTTGTACAGTACATTGTGTAGACTAGACAGATTTGGACAACTAAAACAATAATACAGTTACATAAGGACAAATACATTTATACAAGACATCAGCCTGGGCTGGACAAATACAGACAGTGCAACAAGGCTTGGACAATACATGAGCAATTAATGTGTGCAGTTGTAGCTGGGTCTGGCATGTCAGGCTAGATATGCTGAGTTTAGCAGTTACAATGTTCACCACTTTGAATTAGCATTCTAGCATGCTTACATTTGCTAATTAGGAATAAGCACAAACTACAGCTAAGACAGCTGTAATTAGTTCCACACGTATTTGGGGATAAACTAAAAAGTATTGATCAAATTAAGATTTTTACCTGATGAGGAAAAATTAAGGGATCAATAAAGTACAATTCATCCTGTGGGGAACATAAATGTCTGTACCAAATTTTATGGCAATCCATCCGATAGTGTAGTTTAGTTTTTTCTGTCTGGACAAAAGTAGAGGACTGACAAGCTAAATGAACAAAACTTTCCTAATATTTAAGTTACTTCTTGAGTCGGATTTTAACTCCGGCTTGCAGGCTTTTAATGTATCCTTCACAGAGATTGTTCTCAGCTGGCAAAGGGAGTATCGCACACCCAGTGCAGAATCGGTCTCACCGCTGACATTGAGATATAGTGCAGATATGCATCAAGGCATATCACACAGCATGTTTCTAATCACAGATGTGTACAAAAACCCTTCTCAGAGCTTCTTGTTGAGAGTGGCCAGGTGTTTCAAATTCAATGAGTTTGTGCTTTCTCATCATTAGTATGAAGAAACACAGCTGCTACCTTGGCACACAGTATAGTTGACAGATTCTCTGACATACAATGTATAAATGTGTAAACACAGACACACAATCAAAATCAAAATGGTGAAAACTTACGAAAACAAAGTAGTGGTTGTAAAAGTGAGTTGGCATCTACAAAGATTGGATAGTGGGATCTAAAATATTTTTGGCCAAGGTCATTGTGTAGAGGCTGCAGGTCAAATCCCTTAATTAAGGATGAGCAACAGCCACTGGCAAACAGCCCACAGATTAACTCACTTATGGCCACAGGTTTTCTTGTAGTTGGATTTGATTTTGGTTAAGAACCTTATTATTGTTATTACAGCAGCCATATTTCACATCTCTTTCCTCAGTTTCTTCTGTCCTCCTTATAGGGTGAGTTACTGAAGGGTAGAAACTGTGTCACCACCACTACCAGATCAAACACTCATCCTGACCTGCAACAGTCTGTGATCTCCATTTATTTGATACCTCAAACCCAGTGGGGGGTGGGGGGTTCCTTTGTTGCTTCATGTGTTAAAACTAAGAAATCATCTCAAAGAGGCAGTTTGTCATTTCCATCAGGTCAGAGTCATTGATATTACAAGATCTTTCTGTGGCATCAAGATTGATCTATGAATGTTTGGATGTTTAAACAACAGGGAGTAAGAAATACTATGTGTCTGACAAAAAGAGTGCTTGACTTTTTTTTTCTTGTAACAACATCTGCAAACAAAAAATAAAGGTTTCATAAGGAAAATTACTGTTGGAATCAGGAGATTTACTGACTTCCCCTCAAAATTTGTCCGTCCCTGTCACATCGTTTCTTAAGGTCAAGGTCGTCACGCACATTTCTCAATTATGTATTTAGCTTGTTAATAATCTCTACGGATTATGGGATGTTTTTTTGAGTAATTTATTTGGTATGTGGAATCCACAGCTGTGTGTCAACATCATGGACTCCCATCTGTCTCCTGTGTGTGTTTTATGCTCTGTTTGCTATTTAGTTTCATAGGCGAGAGGCTTTACAATGCATTTCCTGGATCCCAGTGATGGTTTTATGCACTGATTTGTGTTAACCTAAAATTATACTTAATTTAATATCTCTGATTTTATCTTTTTATCTTTTATCTGTCTTTGTGGCATTTGTAATTTGATTTAACCATGTAAGGATTACGGATGGGGATGTTATTTTGTATTGATATTGATACCATTTTCAAGACTGAAGTAATGAAGATCCAAGTACCGTTATCGATACTTCTCTATTATTTGATGGAATTATAGAACTATTAATAGAACTATTATTGCTTTTATTGCAAAAACTGTGAGTCTGTGACTGTTTGATTTCTTCTGTTGCTTTTTTTGTTTTAACCCTCTGAGGTATTCTTGACAATTTAAGGTCATATCAAACTATACTGCCCTCGGGTGATTCCTCTTCACCTTATTTGATTTATGTCATCTGCATTGATTGAACAGCCTTCCATTGGTTGACAAGCCGTAAACAAGCTTTTGATTAGTCAGAATGGTCTCCAAGACCATCATGGGAAACTAATAATGGCGGTTAGCCTCACCTCCAACTTCCCATGGGGGTAAGCCTCTCTTCTCTAAGCGTAGCTCCCTATGGCGCCACTTTAATGCTACAAAGCCATCACCTGTGCATAGACAAATCACCATATTGTCAGGAGAAGAACGCAGACAGTTTGGACTTCCATTAGCTGGGTTTAATTACTAATGTTAACTAGCATGTTAGTTAGCAGTAATTAGCCTGTGCCTATGTTATCTCTTAACATATACCTACCCTCGCCTCTCCGTCTCTGCTGATTGAGAATGTTTGAGATTTCTCTTGGCACAGCTACCAGAATACTTACAACTTTCAGACACGTTACCCACATCACAACTACATTGTCAAGGTCAGTTGAAGGCTGCGCAGTAACGCCTAGCCATTACCAGAAAAGTGCTTCTATTTTCCTTCACTGGTCTCCGTCCAGAACGGGATATTTTGGTCTATTTCTTTAACTGTAATTTCCACAGGCTGCGGAACGGCTGCAGAACGGCTCCGCTGGGTGATGGCTCCGTGCTCTGCCGTTCGTCAGTACCCACCATCATCCTGTTCTCGTAGTTGAGATGCAGTGTTGATTTTGGCTGCTTTAGACGTTGACAGGAAGTGTTAGAAAGTGGTTATGTCTGTGGTAAACCTACTGTATGCACTAAATGGTAAGACCAAGACCATGGTCACTCAGGCTGACCACAGACGATCCACACAAACCAACCTTCGTCATATCTGCATGTTCTGTATGATGGTGGTACAGTATTTTGGTCGAGGAAACTACCTTCAACTTAAACCAAAAAAATCTCACACTCACTGCCTAAGTGGTTCCCAAATCTAGCAGATGTTCAGATAGAGATTATGAGAGCCCACCGAATTTACAGTGATAACCCAAAGAAGAACACCACTACTAATTGCAAGTTGATTTTCAACGTCCTTCGCTACATAATCAGGCAGGCAATCCTACAAGCTGCGCGAAGATCTCCGCTCGTCATTCATGGCCGGAAAATTCGCTTCTCCCCGGATTACAGCAACTTCACGGTCAAGCGGCGGCAAGCTTTCTATCAAACCATAGATTCAGCACGAGTCAAGGATCTGGATTTTTTATTGATTGGTTGAACGCGAAGGCCACTAGGGGCCAGGATCAGACTACAAATGGCCTGAAATCATGGGCCGGCAGCTTGGGGCTTAGATATTTGGCGTACAGTTAATCCTACTTGTAGGGACTATTCCTTTTTCTCAGGTGGACATAAATCCTTTTCCAGAATAGATTTTGTTTTTGCAAAGAGTTCATTGTCTAAGAGACATTTTTGGTGAGATTGGCTTGTTACCCTTCTCTGACTTACAAAATGCATCTAGTCTGCCACGTTCCCCTTTTTTTTTACCCTCAGTTAAGTTCAGCACTCATGGCACATGGTGTCCCTTGGAAGAGGCTTTTGCCCATCCATCCACTTCAGAAGTTATTTACCATGCAGCCTAAAAACTATGGTATGGTATCCAAGCTTTATCAGTTCTTGGTGATATCTGGCCGCTCTGCCCTTCCGATTGGGCACGCCATTGCGCAGGCCCCACTCTTGACTGGCATAATGTATGATCTAAAATTCCAGAAGTATCTTGCAATCCAGATCATCAGCAGATTCACTATAATTTCACACATAGGACATATATCACCCCTGTGAAAATGCATCACATGAAAATAATAAACAGCCCTTTATGCATTTTCTGCCCAATCAAAGCTCAAGGTCCATATCTTCATATGTTCTGGGAGTGTTCTCCTGTTGGTCACTTCTGGAACAATAATGCATCCAAGATGTCCACCTTGATTAATGTCACTGTGCCTGTTACTGTCAATGTTGTGATTATGAATGACCTGTCAGCCTTACAGCTTTCTAAAGCTCAAAAAGGTGCTGTGATTGCTGGACTTACAGCTGCTAAGAGGACGATTGCAACCCGTTGGAAGCCACCTCATGACTTATCTGTTCGTACATGGATCCTTTCTTTTTTGGATGTCACGTACATGGAATTTTCGACGGTTTGTGTGGGTGGAGCCCTTAGGAAGACTTTGGAGATTTGGCACAGCATTGCTGAGTCCTTGAAAGCAATGTTGTAGCTTTTTCTTTTGTTCGCGTGGTTGATTGGTCCTTTGTCTTCTGTCTGTGTGTGTGTCTGTTTGTGTGTGTCTGTTTCTGCATGTGTTGTTTTGTCTCCCTCCCTCCCGTTTTTCCTTCTCTGTGAATTTGTAGCCCTGGGATGCGTTCCTATGCCCCCGTGTGTCGTTTGTAACTGTTCGTGAATGTTATGTTTACATTATTATTTTTTCTGAATATAAAAATAAAAATTTGATCACAAAAAATATTTATAATAATGTTTATTCATGATTAATCACATTAATGTCATAGTTAAATTGAAATTAATTGCACATTTTTATCTATTCTAAATGTCCCTTGATTTCTTTGTGTCCCATTATTTTTTCTCATTCAATGCTCTTATCAACATGGAAAAGTGGATCGGCTTGCATTGTGCAAATGTTTTTTTATTGAAAACAACATTGGCATAGAGCCTACTGTAGTGTTCAATTTCACACGTAACATTCTCACTTGGAGCAAATAATCTCTCACACAATGTAACACTGTCCATCAATAAAATGTTGAAAAAGACAAGTATTTCTTATAGCATTAATAGCAATAATGGACTGTATGTACTTAGGTGTATCAGCAGGGAGGGAATAATTGAGCGTGAGAGTGCTGTTGACATAGCTGGTTTTATTTAATTTACTGTACATTGAAGGACATTTGGTTTGAGGCACCAGTGCAGCCATAAAAAACAGGGGAGGCAATAAAAACATTTTGAGAAAAGCATTAATCTGACCACTGTGGCTTGGGGACCTTGAACTCTTCTAAGAACTTAAACTCAAGGGTTATCTTTAGACAGTGCTTTGATGGTGTGCAATTAGTTATTTAATGAAACCCTGATGAAGGAAAGTAGATGGGGAAAAAAATTCTTTACATCGGAATAGCTTGCATACAGTATACAGTACATCCCTACACAAATTCATACATAAGAGCGGCCATAGATACGTGGCGATATCAGTAACAGACATCTTTCTTACAAATATGACCTCACTGGCTCTATTTTTACAGACAGAACCAAATCTTGTATTAACTCATTCTATTAAACCTTTATTTAGGGAAGGTACTATGGGTTTTATTTCCCTAAATGCTTGAGTGTTGCTTTAAGGGAATGGTACTGTAGATTTACTCCTGATGAAACATCTCTTAATTGTTTTACACATTAACACTTAATTCTTTCTCATAGCTCTGCTTATAGCAATGGAAAAACTGGTATACACATTCCAGATACACTGGGGAACTTGGCAAGAGAGGAATATGATTTGTTTTGGCTCAGGAGACACCATGTTGGCTCTAAGAGGAAAACTTGGTCTATTTTTCTAATCAATGCTCTGTGGAATGTTTTATTTCTCCTTTGACTTTGTGTGTGGTCTGAGTGGTGTACACAAATGCACAGGTTCATTTATATATATGAGAAGAGTTTAGGTTTATGCATGTCATTGCAGTCTTGAGACATAGCAGAGGACTGTAGTTGATGCCCTAGATAAGTTAACGTAGTTCACAGCACATAAAAGATTATCATCACTGGGGATGCTTACTGTAAATGAGAAGCCACAGATGAGCAATCACCGCAAACCGGAGATTAGGAACTGACCAGGTTTATGGCCATTGTTTCAAATCATATATGGAGGTGCGGTCTCTCGCCAGTAGACTATGTAAATTACCCATAAACCACGCCCTCTTTGTCCCCTCCCCTCAGGCCCCCTCCAAAACAGTAACAGAAAGTTGAACCTGAAAACCAGTTACATTGTAAAAATCTTGACAGCGTAAAAAAAAACTGAAAAGACAAAGACATCAAGAAAATTTTTTGATAATTTTAAAAAAAAACTATCATAATGCAAAAAAATGTCAAAGTGAAATAATATCATATTGTGAGATTATTACTTTTTTATGTTTATATTTTATATATCAGTTCAACAGTTTTTAGTGCCGCTATTTGTTGTTTCAATGCCAAATTTTATTTTCAATACCACAGGTTGCTGTCACTGTTCTAGCTCCATACAGATCCACCTTTTCACCTTTACCTATGTGGATCCATGTAACTCTATTTCTTCAAGCTAATAAGTCAGTGTGAACACAAAATGGACCAAACTAAAAGGCAACCGTGTGGTTTTTTTTTTGCAGGAGTGGGACTAATTGAACTGAATTACAAGTGTGATAGCACCCTAAAAAAGACAAGAAAGAGAAAATTGTTGGACCAATAGGCAGCAAGTTCTTTAAGTTTTGTTGCACTGATGCAAAATAAATGCAGCAACATGTTATCATCGAAGGTTCGCCTATGGAAAAGGTGATTTTAACAAAGAAGAGGTTATTGTGACAGTGGGTGGAGAAAACAGGATACTGTAGCACAGTCCTATTGTCCTCTGCTGAAATAGCCAACAGCGATTTTGAGCCTGTAAAATTTAATTGATGGTGCATAGCTTCATAATGTGTTATTGCCTTCTTGGGAGCCATTTCTTTGTGTGTCTGTCCAGAGATGACGTAATCTATTGTCTGTGTTTTGGACTTCCACCTCAAAGTGAAGAAAGGTCATCTGTGACTCTCTACATCCTTACAACCTTTTTGTCTCCACTCCTGAAACTAAAAAAAGATTGTAAAGGTATTCCCCCTCCCGATAAAGGCTTGCTTTAGATATACCCTCTTTCAAATTATGATTTCAAAATTAAAGATTTAAGTAATGAATGCTCCTTGTAGACCGAGTGAGTCTTCCACCATAGCATGCTGCATGCAGGCTAAATTATGCCAATCACAGCATGTCTAATCTACATCAAACAGTGGTTTGAAAGGAACCCCTCAGATCCACTGGTAGTTAAATAAGAAATGCAGCCTTGTGCAGTCCATACGGGAGGGGAAGAGGGTCTTTTTGTTGTGGAGATAGGGGATCATTAAAGGACGATGTCTCTATAGTAAAAGAAGGTCTTTGTGTATGAGGAGAGTCTCAATGTGGCCATTGTAAGAGAGACTGCTGGGGTCTGCTGTCAAAGTGAGGAGTGAGTATTATTCTGATTCTGTATCTGCCGTTTTGTTGCCACTGTGGGCATAAAGTGGCCATTTTGTTTCTTTTCTTTTCACAAGGGAGAGTGGAGGGTATTGAGGCATTTGTTATGGTATGGCTGTGTAGGTTGAGCACGTAGGCAGATACAAGAGAGGGAGAGAGACATCATAACCAGCTACATGGAGCCTCTCCGTCTGTCTAGTCAAAGTTCACTCATACATGCTAATGAAAGGACTTTTCACCCATTTCGTAAACTTTAGAAATTTGGATTTGAATGCACACTCTTTGCAGTATGTGTCTGTGTTTTATTACTAATTACTCTCAGTCACAAATGGTGAAAAGTTCAATGGAACATTTTAAAATATGCGAAAGCATTTCCAGCGTTTCCAGTTATGCATTTAAACCGCCCTGGATGGTCTACACAGTCACTGATTAACCCACACATATATTAAATGAGCACTTGTTCATGTCTAAAGTTGTTTTTCTATAGTTTTGTCAAGGCTTCAAATTGTTTTGCTTCTGCTTCTGATAAGTAAGAAATGTGGTCGTTGCACAAGATCCAAAAGGCAAACTTGGATGTTGCATTTGATTTTTATTTGAAACACCACATATCCATAAGAGTTCTCCAAGACACCATTCTGTCTTAATAATATATTCAGCAATCTCAGCTAGCTTAGGGTCGCGACACCTCTGACATGTGGGTTGGGGAAACCTTCTTGTGTGAATGCTCTCTTTGATCATGGCATGTCCACACTGACCCCTGATGGTCTGTGTGTGTGTGTGTGTGTGTGTGTGTGTGTGTGTGTGTGTGTGTGTGTGTGTGTGTGTGTGTGTGTGTGTGTGTGTGTGTGTGTGTGTGTGTGTGTGTGTGTGTGTGTGCGTGTGTGTCAAGTCGAACACAGATTGGCCTGTGATGGTGGGTGGTTTTGTTGGTATGCAGACATCTAAAGACAATTGTCCCTGTCAGTTGCTGGGACCAGCCCGTCTGATGAATAGGATTTTCATGGACATCCATTATGTCTGCATGTCCGTCATGGGTCATTCGAACCACATCCAAAACATCCTCTCTGCATACCAGACCAATAACCATAGCAGTGCAGGCAACACAAAAACAATCTTCCACACATAAACAAGTGTATTCACAAACCACAGTGTACACAAACACAGCCGGTCACACCTACGGTAAACACAATTTACCCCACACTGTATTCCATTGAATGCACAAAGAGGAAAGTAAGCAACAACACAGTATATCTCTACTGTGTTTTTGTAAATTAAGTTTACAGAAAAATGTAGCCGTTTCTTGTATATGTGACATCTATATTGTGAGCTCCAATAGCCCTAATCTTGTCTGTTTTGTGTCTCACAGGGTGGGAAGAAGGACAGTGGCCCGTGTGGAGGAAGAGACTGCAGCGGAGGTTGTCAATGTTTCCCAGAGAAGGGTGCCAGGGTAAGTCCCGTATGGTTACTACTGTTTCAGCTTTAAAAAACAACCCTCTTTCTCTCTCTCTCTTTCTTAATCTATGTGTTAACCAGCTCTACCAAACAGACAAGGTCATGATCACATATGATGCTTTCTAAATGCCATTGCAAATTGTAATTCCAATAACTTGGTTTCTGAAAGTGCAGCAGTGACACTGCCTTCCTTCCTAACTAGACTTAGACTTAGACTTCTCTTTATTGATCCTTTTGGGATGACTCCCGTAAGGAAATTGAAAATGCTCATATGTTAGTGCCTTATAGCTTTTAACTTATAACTTCTCCCTGTTTCCCATTGCTATATATGTATATATGTTCAAAATGGACCCATATTCTTTTTTACAAACGATAAGTCTGCTGTTTTTCAATATGTCAAACAACAAATCCCATAAAAAGACAGTATTGTTACTGTAAATACTCAGAAGTGCACCAAATGTTCATTAATGCACAGCTGACTATTTATTCATGTCTGAGCAATGTTTAAAAAAAAAAAAAACAATCCAAAGCTGACTAAGGAAATTAAGCAGCAAAAATTAAAATTGAATTAGTTGAAATTAAACTACGTTTGTGACTAATTTTTTTTATTTTCTGTTGAGACCAATGGGCTTGGGGCCACAAGTCTTTTTAGAACAAAGGTTCTCAATCTTGTGTCAGCCAAGGTCTCAAGATAGAGAGTATACTAGGGACCTATGTCCCTTGGAATAATTTGACATAGCGTATTTGCTTTACACTTCTATAGTGTATTAAACATATTTGCAGATTATAAATTGAGGTATAGAATTGTTAAATTAGAAAGTAAACAATGAATTATTACAGACTTTGAGATGTTTCATATCATGATAATGAGGAATGTATCTGAAAACCTTTCACGGACCCCCTGGCAGAGTGCCAAGGACCCCTGAGGGTCCCCTGAGCCCACTTTGAGAATCATGATTGAGAAGGTCTCTCTCTGTTGGTTTGGGGGTTTTTCATGGGATTTGTTAACAGTAAGGAAACTATAGATATCATAGCATCTCATAGCAGCATCATGTGCAATCATGGTCAAGTGCCTTCTTGTAGGAAATTAAAGTATTACAGCAATGCAATGAAAATATGTAAGCTCATGTGAATTTATGAGTCTGTCATGGGCATTCAGCCATTTGAAAGACTTATCACACTTCCGTACAGTTTAAGTGATGAAATTCACACCATTAACCCATAAAGAGGGGGTCAGAGTGGAAGGAGTGTCTGGAATGTGGGAGACCCATTAGGGACACGAATGAAAGACAGAAAGAAGAGAGGGGGGCCGGAGATTTGAATTCAAGAGACAGTCATAGACAAAACACTTTGAGATAACGAGCTTAGAATGAGTGATGGCGTTCTGCACGACTAAAGGCTGCTTTATACTTCAGACACATGCTGCCCAGATCCTGAGATAGCTTTCTGATCGTTGGATTGGGGGTTCCACATCCGTTAAGTTTAGCAACTTTCAGAATCAGACAGCCGACGCCTACTCTCCACAACAATGGGCCAGACATTTTTAGGAGTAGAGGGTTAATCTGTTTGGCAAATTATTTGTTATCAAGGATAAAACATCAGAATCACAATCACAATCAGAAATACTTTATTGATCCCCAAAGGGAAATTCTGTGTTACAGTTGCACAAATAGTAGAAATATCAAGTAGAAACATAAATAAAGATATATAAGGAGTGTGGCTATGTACGGTATTTACATAGTTAAAAGAATGTTATGATACGAAATTTACATAATTAAGAAGTTGTAATGGTGAACAGTAATTATAATAATAATAATAATAATAATAATAATAATAATAATAATAATAATAATAATAATAAGAATGGTAGCAGAGGAGTATTGCACACATTTCAAGCCAGTGTTATTGCACAAAACAGAAATTATTTTCCAGTTTCGACCTCACTAAGTTTCTGTATGTCAGACACTTAGAGGGAGGAGTTATAAAGTTTGATGGCCACAGGCAGGAATGACTTCCTGTGGCGCTGTGTGGTGCATTTTGGGAAAATTAGTCTTTCACTAAAAGTGCTCCTGTGATTGAGCAGCAAGTCATGGAGTGGGTGCGAGACATTGTCCACGATGGCGTGTAGTTTGGACAGCGTCCTCCTCTCTGACACCACCGACAGAGAGTCCAGATCCACGTCACTGGCCTTGCGGATCAGTTTGTTGAGTCTGTTGGCGTCCGCTACCCTCAGCCTGCTGCCCCAGTATGCAACAGTAAACAGAATAGCACTGGCCACCACAGACATCCTCAGCATTGTCCTGCAGATGTTGAAAGACCTCAGCCTCCTCAGAAAATAGAGACGGCTTTGGCCCTTTCTGTAGAGGGCTTGAGTGTTCTTGGCTCAGTCCAGTTTATTGTCCAAGTGCACTCCCGGGTATTTGTAGTCCTCCACTATGTCCACACATGGTGAAGGACTCCACATAGCTGGGGGGCACAGGCTTTGAGCACCCCAGGACGGACCATCAGGGTCTGCAGCCTAATTAGAGTTGAGTCTGGTCAGCTGTCTTCTCACCTGGTCAGCAGTGAGGCACACAGAGGTCACAGGTGGGGTAGGGGGAGGGGAGGAGGAGTCAGGCTGGAGAGAGATGTTAACCTGAAAGGCAGAGGAGGGGGGAGTAGGGATCTCCCACGAGGAGGGCGAGAGACAGTGAGGAGGGGAGGGGGGAGTAGTGGGGTTGGAGGTGAGACAGCAGTTGGGTTAATCTTGGGCAGGTGTATCAAATCTGTTAAAGAAGCTGCCTTCAACTCCTCTGCTGCCAGTTGATCGGAAGCCAGTGATGTTCCTCATGACGCGCCAGACCTCCCTAATGTCGTTCTGCTGGAGTTTATGCTCCAGCTTACTCCTGTACTTCTCCTTCGCCTCCCTGATCTCCACCTTCAGGTCCCCCTCCTCACCTCCTCCGTATCCGAGAAATCTCAATCATTCCCAAACTGGCAGAGACGGAAAACGTAGGTATATGTAAGGAGATAACATAGAGGTTAATTACTGCAGGCTAATTACACAGGTTAATTACTGCTAACCAGAGGTGGGTAGTAACGAGTTACATTTACTCCGTTACATTTACTTGAGTAAGTTTTTGAAAAAATTGTACTTCTAGGAGTAGTTTTAAATCACTATACTTTTACTTGTACTTGAGTAGATTAGTGAAGAAGAAACTGTACTCTTACTCCGCTACATTAGGCTACAAGGAGCTCGTTACTTTTCTTTTTACCTCTTTGGCATTCTACGCGTCATTGTTTTTACCCCCGCGTACGTCTCATTTTAATGTTTTATTTTGACAGCGAGAGAGAGTCTTCCGCTTAAGGCTCTTCCACGTGACTGTGTTCCACCAATCAAACGGCGTTGTGCAGTCACATGACCATACGAGATCTCAGCGGCGGGACCATAGACTGTTATATCCATGGGCGGGACGTGTTACCTTACAGTCGTAGCAAAACAAAGAATCAACCGTTGGCAAGGCAACACAGACGTGGAGGAACCCTCCGGCCTCATAGTGAAAGCATGGTTACCTTTTAGGAAAAGTGCGAAACAGCAGCTACATTATGCGATGCCTTCTGTGTCGACCAAAACAAACGGACATGTGAGCGTTCAACAACTCAACCTCTAACCTGAGGAGACGTAGCGGTAGTTTTAGTTTCTGCTGTGGAGAGGTGGATCTTTGTCTTTTAGGCTACATACAGAACACATGCAGTATCCATCCTAATTTAATGTGAAAAGTCTTACACTTAAGCTATTTTGTAATTAATAAATTAATTTTAATTTATTTTATTGATTGGATGAACAATAGTTTGCCTAAATATGATTATTTTGTATTTTTGTCTGTCTGATTGATGCTTGTGTTAAGAAATAAATCAGACGTTACTCAACAGTTACTCACTACTTGAGTAGTTTTTTCATCAAGCACTTTTTTACTCTTACTCAAGTAATTATTTGGATGACTACTTTTACTTTTACTTGAGTCATATTATTCTGAAGTAACAGTACTTTTACTTGAGTACAATTTTTGGCTACTCTACCCACCTCTGCTGCTAACTAACATGCTCGTTAACAAAGTTGCTAGTTGATGCTAGTTAACAAAGTTAATGCTAGTTAAAAAAAAATACAGAGGTGAAGAAAGGAATGGTCTAACAACTGTACTCTGGCATGCACTGAGAATTTACCAGCCTAACTTTGCAGCAGGTCTGACCTTTGAGCCCCACGCTCCCTGTGGGTACAGGAAACCCTGTAAGGAGGCCTAGGGAGAGGAAGTTCCACATTCCACATCTGACGGATGCAAAAGACATCCTCCACCCTCCTGCCCTTCACCTACTGTTTTTCTGTATCAGCTTGATGCAAAGGAAATAATTTAGAACATTCAGTGACGAAGTGATAATGGCAGTGCCAAGAGAGAATGAAGAGATTTCAGTATGCATTCAAACATTGGCATTGTTTGCACTTATGTTTATGAAAACAAGAGGAAATAGAAGACATAATCTCTTCACGGGCCCTACGTCCTTCACACATCTGGTCTGCTTAAGATGAACTGTAACATTTCTCACAGACACTGATTTGGCACTTAAACCATTTCTTACTGACAGATAAGATTCTGCTTTTTGAGAAACCAGACATTATAAATTCTCTTGTTTTGGTCTGTCACTTGTTGTTTCTGCATGCATGTTTAAGCTATACATTTCAAGAGTCTTGATCCAACTAAATGTTTAGCCTTCCCTTACATGTGTGCATTACCCAACTGATTTACTTGTTTGCAAAAACAATGGAAACCATGATGGATTTTCACAGATGTATTCATCCCTCTGGTGTCTCTAACTTTACGTCCATCTTTTTTCCATCCAAATATTTTCCCTGAAGAGAGTCATGCCGTTGAGTACTGGTCAAACTGATCCTTTACAGCTGTCTGGATTGGCTGAGACCTGACACAGCTGTGGCGATTAGGTGATGGTCGTTAATGGGTAAATGATGGCTATAGTCATGTCAACATCTTGGTGTGGCAAGTGAGATTCTTTTATTTGAATATGATCATCACTGTGTCCAATTGGTTGTTTTTTTAACCTTTGCTCTACAGAACATTTCAACTTTTTTCCGCCCATTGTTGTGGTTTTATGGCCACTAAGCTGTTTCTGCTATAAAGGTCTAAGGAACCATTGCTCAACATTTGACAGCAGTTAGCTAGCAACTAGCTATTGATTGTAGTTAACATTAAGCAACTAAAGAACTAGGTATTTCCCTCAGAAGTTGGTGGAGATCAATACTGAGTCTTAAAGGGATACGCCACTGTTTGTTGAAATAGGGCTTATCACAGTCTCCCCTAGCTCCCCTGCTAGCTGCTGCCGCTAGTTAGCTTAGCGTTGTGAATGGAATCCTATGTTGCCGGTTAGCATGTTGTGAGTAAAAGTGAGCCAACAAACATAACTCATAACTCTTGTTATGAATTGATACTATAAATAAAAAATTGAAACAAAAAAACCCACCAAATTACATGCAGTGACACAAAAACAATTCATTGGTCCACCTATCAGCTAGGGGAGACCACGATAAGCCCTATTTCAACAAACGGTGGCGTATCCTTTTAATAGAGTCAATATTGGGCTCTGATTTGGTGAACCGACACTTGACTGTTAATAAATACTAATTGCTCTACACTGTGCCTGTTGGATGAGTGCATTGACACTTGTTTAACATTGTTGCCATAAGTTTTAATATTTCAATATTGTGTTTACAGCTTGTAGTAGCCAAACAATCAGTTAAGAACAAATTATTCCAAAAACGTTTTTCTCTCATTCAACATAAAAATATTAGATATGAGCAAAACCGAAAGAAAAGGGTAATGGATTATGTTATTGAAAGTCATATGGGTAGTACTTCAAGTACTTCATGAATGAATGCTGGTATTCCCATGCTTTTTGCATATAATGATAGAGAAATTGAGATGTTGAGCGTGAAGATGGATATTAATCTGGACAGAGATGAGAGACAGACACAGAGAGAGAGAGTGAAAGAATGAAACTGATTGTTTGTTGGGAGTGAATATATTAATTTCATGAGGTTTCTGCTTTTGGGGGGGGGAGCAGAGATTTGGCAAGCTGACTCTCCAGCCTCACCACCCACTCCCCTGGTAGAGAGCGTATTGCTGGCAGGCAGAAAAAAAAAAGCTCCCCACAGCACTACTAAAAGTCCTTATTGTTGTTTTGCATCATGAGTGGATTGTATTACTTAGATTGGTCATAAAAAGGAAAAACAAGCAACCCCACAATTGAGTAATGAGAAAATAATTCAGGCACACAAAACATTTTCGTTCACAAGACATAGGCCCAATCGTAATCTCACAACAGAGTTGGCATCTCTACAGAGAAAGTAAAGTGTGGTCAAATAAAGGGATACAATCCCAAGTCCTGTGTGCTACAGTAGGTGGTGCTGTAAAACCAAGCAGTTTACGTTTACGTGGTCTCCAAAGCATGAGAAACCTCTTCACCATAAAACATGTTTAGCAAATCAATGCTCTCTTTTGTGCTGGGAGTTTTTCCTCTTCAGTTCTCAGAAACTGGGAGTGGTCCCGGGTTTTATAGAGGAAAAAGAAACTTTGACTATAGAGAACAGTAGCTACCATCTGCATGAGCTCACTGTCTTGCCTCATCCTATGCAGTGGACATCGAGAGATAAAAAAACATCCAGAGGGAAACGGACATAGACAAATGACATGGCAGGGCAACCATTATAGACGAAATGCAGATGGAGAGATGCTGTCCTTTCCACCATGGGAAAAGCCACCACAGCTGATGTGGAACAGGAAATGACACACATTTCGGGAAGCTGAGCACAATGACAGTCCACTGATCTTTTTTAAATATAGACACTCTCTGTTTTCCTGGGAACAAGATCGTCTGTGTGTTTGTCTGCATCTATCAATGGCAAAGATCTCTGTGTTCCATAAAAACAAGTCCATACCTTCTGAATCCAGTTCCCATGACTGTCATCTACTTTCCTGTCTGCTCAGGATAATGGCACAGAGAGGAATGCTGTAGGTTTGGAAAAGATCAAAAACTCCTTTGAATATAGTTTTACTAGAGGGTGGAAGTCGTGTACTGGTGGTTTTCAGGTTCACACTTTGTTTAGAGGATCATAACCTCTAGGCCTTGGGGGCATTTTACAACCCCTCGGCATATAAAACGTTTTCAAAGCAAATAATAAAACTCCCAAATACATGACAATTGATGAACATGAAGCAAGCAAAAATATGTTTCTTAGTCATTGAAAATATTTTTAACTTGGAGATTTGTTTCATATTTTTTCATCTGTTGCATCTATTTTATCTGAAAAAAAGGCCATTTGGCTTGAAAACTGTCTCAATATGAATCATTGGGTGTATAAAATAAACTCTTTCTAAGGCTTGAACTTAAATCAGGTTGTACTCTTCTGATTAGAGCTACATTTCCGTTATGCAATTAAACAGGATCCATCTCTGCTGATAAAAACTAATTGTCTGTCAGTAGAGGAGGAGAGATAAGTTAGCGAACTGATTTACTGGCACTACAGCATAATGGTTTATATTAGAGGCTTGTTGTAGCTTCACAGATCAGCAGAAGACATGATGCATAATGGCAGTTTTCATTCTGAAAGCCCCTCAATCCAAACCTGCAATCAGGAATCTCATCCATCCCTGTTGTCCCTCTCCCTTGACCCTGAGCCTATTGGAAAAGAACTTCCAACTGTGAAGCAATGATGAAATCTGTGTGTGTGTGTGTGTGTGTGTGTGTGTGTGTGTGTGTGTGTGGAAGGGAGCAGATGAAAGCAACAACATACTGCTATCACTGAAACTCCTGGACGTGAGGATTTTGTTAAGAGGAATTCAGCGGGCATCACAAGCTGGTTTTTCTTGAGTGAAAATAAAATTGTGAAGCGGTAGTAAATATCTGGGGAGACGCTTTGACATGCAGACAGTAACCACCTGTTTGTGTATGTTAATACACAATGTATCAGGCAAAAGAGGATATGAAATTGCATTGGTAGCTCGTTGAGGATTTTAAGGATATTAGCCACTGTGTGGACTGTTAAAACTTAGTAAGGCTTGGAAGTCATATTTAGAAGAAACACAAAATCTTAACTAGCCTATTAAATCTCCACACATTCCTCATGTGGTTTGTATGTTTTCCCTACTCCTCCGAACTATATGTATATTTGACACGGATTAATGAGTAAAGAAAAAAATGAATAATAACTAAAACAAAACTTGGCTTTAGCTCAAGTACTTTAAAATTAATAAATAAAACGTCAATATTGACGTATTATGACCTTTTGAAATCTTTGCAAACAGTTACCTTTTAGTGCATCATTAACATTTGTTTACAGCCAACTTTATTTTGCACAAATGAAAACATATGCACATAGGTATGTTTAATAGTTTGTTCATTTTGCTCATATACATCCAAATTCAATTATACATACTTGTATGTATAATTGACAAAAAATATCTAGATTTTCTTAAATCTTTACCGAAACTTTGTTTGTCTGACATTTTGTTTGGGGTAAATAGTAACTTTTTAAAATTGACAACAGTTGTCTAGAAACAACATATATGATAGTAGTGAAAATTAATAAAAACAGTGAGATACAGAGTAAAACCAAAACAATGAGCTGAAAGATGCTAAAAAGATCCATAGAGCTGTGGAGATAATTTGTGTGTGTCTGTGTGTGTGTTTGTGTTACTACAGAAAGACCAACCTCACTTAAAGGATGACAAACAGGAAGACAGACACAAATACAATGCAGGATATCCCTGTTTTCCCAGGATTCTATGTTCTCAGGGCATGTGCGTTTCTTGATATAAACTCAGATTGTAAGTGATGTGTAAGAGCTGTCTTCACAGTTCAAATTACAACCCAAAGAAGGGAAACGGATGCTTCAAATTCCGTTTGAATGGTAACATTCTGTTCAGCTCATGTGGCAATTTCAACGTCAAAAGTCAAGAAAACGGTCTTGCCCACAAATTTGAGGTTGTAAGTTTCAAGGAGTATAACATCAGTAGGCTATATGGTATGGGTGATTTCAAGGGAAACATATTTTGAACATTTGACCAAGGGGAAAAACAATGCTGAGAAAATAAAAAAGTATTTGAAAGTTGTCCCTAATGTGTCATATAAAGAGGACATTGAGCTGGGGCACATAGGACTCGGTGAGCATAGATACATTCCCAATGTAATGCAGTGTTACCGCCCAGGCCAACAAGCATTTCATTAGCTAACTACATTTTGTGGGGTTACAGGTTACGTTAAACACTGTGCAGTATTTCCCCACTGTGTTACAAGTTACTGTTAGCAGCTCTTTATTGGATTAGGGGAAGTTTACACTCCAGCAATTCCAGCCAGCGTTACCTGAGATAGCAATATGTTCATCCAACACAGTAAGCCTTTTCTTGTTAAAAGTAAAACATACTGTTTGAAAATACAAACAATGAACCATAAATCTAACACCCTTGTTCCTAGCATTTAAGTTAGCCTACCAGGGTTATGTTAGAATGAAATAAAAGCCTGATGTTACATTTTTCCTTATCATACTTCTAATACCTCTGTAGTACTAACCAGCTCTGCACAACAATACAAGAACAGTGAGGTCAGTGAGATCTTCTAGTCAGGATGCTGACATGCAGCTTTGGCCTCAGTCTTTTAGCATAGTATTAAGGAGGAAGCCATCAAATGCATAATTGAGACAACTACTAAAAAGTCAGACTGCAATTGCAACCACCTGAAAAGGTTAACTTTATTTTAATGAGCTAGTTGGTTAAAGCTGATCAAATTTGCTTGCGTCAGTTATTTCAGCCGGCAAAATAGGCAGTAAGAAATTAAAAGCTGCTTTGGTCTACTTTCGTCGGAAATCAAGAACCTATTGTTTTGACAGTTACTAAGAATTTCAAGTTAACATTTAAATCTTTATAAGTGCTGTGCGAGAACGGAAGGATTGACAGATGTAGCAACAGTAAATAATGGGGCGGGGGCTAAGAGAACTGTCAATTTATTGGACAGGTCTGTGTATATAGTTCTAACACTATATATCATTTTGATTGTGATAATATATCCCAGACAACAAGAACGTCATTCAGTGACCTCGATTTTGTCGTCATGACCTTATCCATCTTACAGTGATAAAAGAGTTAGTTTCACTTCACTACTGACAGTACAGACATCCCGTTTTGAGTATTGGTGCGACCTTGTGTGTAATAAGGCGGTTAGACATTGGCCTTGTGTTGCCATCTGGCGACTGTTATCATCAGCCACAGCACATGCATAGAACGAGGACAAATGAGGGGAACAAAGATCAAGATGAGTAGAATAAACCTGAGATATTGTGTTTCATGTTGTGGCTGGGAGATTGTTGCCTCATGGGGCTCTGAACTTAAACATACTTAATCCCCGATCACAGACAAATATGTCCCGTGACACACTTCACCCCATTTCTGCAACTTTTTCCTCAATAATTTCTTGTGGACGCCTTTTGTTTCAAACTCAATCGCTCTATCTCTCTGCGACTCATTGGAAAACACATACAGACACACACCATATATTCCACATTAATCAAATCTGACAGCTCTCACAATAGGAAAGTTGGGTGAAGTTAACGCTGGACGTCCTCTGGGATGTATGCATTTGCAGACAGCAGTCAGGAAACGTTACGGTCAACAAAGAGCGTTCCTCGGGGCTGTAGGAAAAATTTAAGCAGAGTTGTGGGTCACCACAGCAACGCCATGTGTTCACCATCAGGACTTGTTTTGAAACCTACATCGGGGGCCGGCTGCAAAGGAAACAATTAGATCTCCTCAAAGTCCTCTCATATGTAATCCACTTTTCTGAGGAAAACATGTTTTCAGTGCAGATCTTTTTCTCAGGAGCAGGGATTGGGTCTCTTATGGCTTTTTTCCATTGACAAGGTCAAGGTAAAACACTGCCTTCTACATCCTTCTGAAATCAGGAATATCAACTTGATGTAGTTTACACGTAAACAAGATAGTCAACTGAGAAGTCCTTTATTCAGTCAGTTAACCATATTCATACATTGACCTTTGCCCCGATTTCAAGGAATGTGCACTATAGCTAAATGAGTGTTGCATCCCCTGTGTGGGAAAATGAAAAACCTTTTCCAGGCTGGCAAAATTGGACTGTGGGCTGGGCCAGCTGGATGGGTCGGTGGGTGCAGAAAGAGACCTTGAGGATTCCATGGATTTCCCTGACACTAATGTGGCTGGCAGCAGTCCATTTCAATCAGGGCCAAGATCACAGCTGGGTATTTGACCATAAATCTAATTCTCCACACTTGGTTTTTCCCATTGCTGTGTGTTGTTTTATTAGTTTTAACCATTTGTTCAGCAATTTGTAATGCTGTTTTGAAAAGTGCAATATTCATAAAGTGATGTACATAAAGCTAAATATGGCTGAAATTAACAAATATTTTCATTATCAATGAATCTATTGATCGACATCTCTTCTAGCGCCACCATGATATTGACATTTCTGGTTTTGATTTAAATATCTCGACTCAACTATAGGATGAACTACCATGAAACTTGGTTCACTCGTTCATATCTTTCTCAAGATCCCTTTTAATAGATTTGTTGATCCCTTAGCTTTTCATATAGTGCCATCATTAGGTCAAAATATAGCTTTTTTCCAGTACTTTTGTTACAGTCCAACTGTCCATAACCCAAAGATTTTAATTTTACAATTATATAAAAACCTCACATTTTAAGACTCTGAAACCTATGCACTCCATTATTGCTTCATAAATCACTCGATCAACTTTGTTGTAAAATGTGAAACCTACTATGGGTCAATATAACAAATCCTACCTAAAATATCAAAAGATGAAATATGTACACACACACACACACAAACACACACTCTCCTGTGGCCTCCATGAGTCACTATGCATACCTTTGTGCTCTTGGATGTAATATACATCATCAGAGAACAGCTTTGTGGAGGAAATTGAGTTTTCCTTTTATAGACAGAAGGTCACTGCCCACTGGGTGATCCACTGTGTGGAAGCTGTAATGGCATCATAATCACAGTGATAAATGTAACATTGGAATTATAGAGGCATCACACCCATAATGGACTTCATTACACGCAGACACAATCTCAGACACATGCAGACACACGATACAGGCACACAGGTGGTTGGTCTCTGAGGTGAGGGCCACACCTCATTGAGCCTGTGTGCCATTTCTCGCTCTTTCTCAGGCACACACACACACACATGCACACAGGCTGCAGCTGTGTCCTGTTTAGACACACATGCTTGGACCACAGACTTAAGACATCTCATTCCTCTAACGTGAGGCAATCGCACAGGTGTTGGGCCCCAGAGACCCCTGGGATAGCTCGAGGTCCAAGCTGTTCTGTTCTCAGCCTGGGATCCCCCTCAAGTCTTGATCTTCAACATACACCCTCTTTAGCACGCACGCAGACTCTCTCTCACACACACTTCAGTCCATCCACTGGTCATTAGCTGCCCGTTCTCCTTGGTCTGGATGCTGTCTGATTTCTGGCACATGTGTGAGCACGTGCTCTGTGAAAGTGACACGTGGATGCAGAAATTAGCTCAGTCTAAACACAATAATTCTAATATAAACTGTTCTCAACGCAGCCAAATCACTCTGTGCCGAATGGCTAAACAAAGAGCAGCAGACCTCCATGAGAAACAACGCCAGTGACAAGAAACGACCGTCTGTATGTCGCCTGTTTTTATCCCTCTACTTCATCTCTTTCTCTCTCTTTGCACATGAGACATTTTAAGCGAATGAGTCAGAGGAACTTGTTGCGCCAGTGGAGATGATGAAGGTTTTCACAAATCGGGCTGGAGGCTTGTCTCTACGGCAACAACTTTCTCACAGATAATTCTTCAATAGGTATTGTTTTAGCAACTGTTGCTGTTCCACCTGTAGACTGCATGGCCTGATTGCTTTTAATGTAACTCTCGGCGTATCATTTTATATCCACTTTTCAGAAGTAGGACATTTTTTTCCAGCTGGGGATTGGGAAACCTGACCTGCATGACTTGAGCCAGTAGATCTAAACACACTCTAATAGATATCTAAACATCTACAGATGTTTATTTATTCTGCGTGAATCCTCCTGAGGGCATACAGTTGAGGACCCTCTTTGTACTCCAAGCATAGCCCCTGGAACCTGTCCTCTAACCCCTGATTTCCCCCCACTCCTCCAGGGGAGCTGAGCCCTGTTTCCCCCCTTGGACATCATGTAGAAGGGGATGTGGATCTTATGGAAATGAGTCCAAGAAAAAGTATCCAAGAAAACGTGGGTTGGGTTGCAAAGCAGTGGGACCTAATCTAACAAAAGTGTCTAAGCCCGATTGTGGGAGTCAGAGAGAAAAGGCAGAAGTTTCTTTTTGTTCTTCCTTTGTTTCCTTATTTTTTTTCTTCCTTTTTTCTTTGCTTCCTTTTTTTTTCTTTCTTAAATCATACATTAACATGTCCCTTTCTTCTTGCTTTTTTTTCACCACCTCTCCTACCTTAATTTGTTGGGGGGGTGGAAGAGACATGTCGTCCAAACTACTTAGCTTCAAGCATACCTTAACTTATCCACCTTCAACATCACCTACTGTAAACCCTCAGCAGGCAGCACACAGAGACACTCACCATGATTTTACAGTTTACATTAGTGAGTGTTGTGTGAATACAAGCGCATCCACTCTGGTCTGTAGATGTTTCTGTGGGAGTATCATTGTGTCATTGTCAACGCAGTGATGACATCAGAGGATAATCTTCACACTGCTTTTTTAATCAGTAGCTCTTTCCATTTCTTGTTTAAAAAAATTCACAAAATGTCCCAGTTTTTCCATGCAGACAGATGGAATAACAGAGGGAGCTTCCGGCCAGTTATTTATTGATTTATTTTATTGAGTTTCTGACCTGAGGTCAGAGGTTTGTGCACTGGGCTGCGTGTTCCCATCCTGTTCTTGGGGGTCTTCCCAAAAACCCTCCACCCCCGGGGCGTCTGGGTCCCGAGAAAAGTGTGGTTCAGATGGGGGGGGCTTTAAATAGATCTGTATTTTTGGGGAGAAAAGCAAAACCGAACCGTACAAAAAAGGCACAGAGGGGTTTAAGGTGATGCTTTTAGTGTTAGCCGGAACGATTCTTGAGAGTTGTCGCTCATAAAGTTACAGAAGTAATGCAGTGGAAATGTAAATATGTCAACTTAGATATCCAACTAGTAAGTTGGAAACAATAAACAGTAAATGGTGCACACTTCCAGACATAAACATAAGCATTAGTTATAGAAAACAAATGGTTTTAGGCAGAGGAAAATGTTTTTTTTTGTCTCTGCTAGCATTGTGAGTAAACTTCTGTGAATAAACATCTGTGACTTACCAATTCATGATAGTGAAAAAATTTCAAAAAAATCAAAGAGAAAAACAGAAAATCCTCATGGCTGAGAAAATAGATCACTTTTAAAATATGAGAAAAATTGGGGTGTAATTTGGATGGACTGTCCTTTTAATATTGTGTGATCTGTGAACGAGACTGCGAAACAGGAAATTGTTGTCTCACACCTGCATCTCTGGATCTTATTTAATTAGTTATTAAAAAGTCTCCTTCCTCACCTCGGCAGAACAACAACATTCAATTCATTGCTTAATTTAGATGTTTGGTTCAAATCAGCTGTGAACCTCTGCTATCCAGTGGGCACCAGCCCTATCCTCATGGACTCTCACATGTCAGGTTTAACTGGAGGAGGATGTTCAAAATCCTCCTCACACATTCCTGCTGCCACAAAAGATGGAGCTGAGACATCTTTGTTGTCAGTGGCATACATAATATATGAAAGACGGGGTTAATTGTAGGAATAAAAAGAATTACTGCTGTGGTAGAGATACGAATTGAAAGAAAATAATTAACGGTATTTAGGGTTTTGTTGCAAAAAGAAAGAGGGATTTTTTTCACTATCGGCGTCTTTATCTTATCTTTATCTTTATCTTCGTCCTTATCCTTGGTCACTTTGTTCACCTAGCCTGTGTGTGTGTGTGTGTGTGTGTGTGTGTGTGTGTGTGTGTGTGTGTGTGTGTGTGTGTGTGTGTGTGTGTGTGTGTGTGTGTGTGTGTGTGTGTGTGTGTTTTATGTGCCTTTTTGTGTGTGTGGTAGTTGAAATGAGTTGAGAAGTGATCGGATAAAAACAGACACCAGTTGGCAAACCAGTGTGGGAAGGGCTGGGGTTTTATTGCTCTTTTACAATCATTCCTCTATAGTCTGTGTCCTTATGATCTTAATTTACTGTGTATATACAGAGTTATTCTTTGTTTTAATGCTATATACTCCAACTTCCCAGGTGGTTTAATCATGTTATTTCAGTCTGTTTTTTCCCCGCCTGACACACACCTCTCGTTCAACTCTCTGTCTGTTTTTTGATCCCTCAAATGTATTTATCTGACCATGGGACTTTGATGATTTTGTCCACCACAGCAGCGTGTTTGTAAAGGGCTGAGACCTTAAAGGTACAATGACATGGTGCTCTTTGGATGCTTTTATATATGCCTTACTGGTCCCCTAACACCCTATCTGAAGTCTCTTTCCCAAAATTCAGCCTTGGTGCAGAATTACAGCCACTAGAGTCAATCCCACAATGAGCGTTCCTTATGTGTCATTTCTGAGTCTGTAGCTTTTGAGGAGATGAGTGGGGGTAACCTTGCCCCTCATGACCTCATCCATCTGAGCTTTCATTTTCTCAAAGGCAAAGCAGGATACCCAGGGCTTGGTTTAAACCTATCGTCATTTCTAGCCACTGGGGAACCATAGGCAGGCTTGGGCAATGCATATTAATGTTAAAAAACCTCATATAGTGACATTTTCATGCCATGTAACCCGCTTGTCTCCTTGTTACCATCCAGCAGAGAGAACACATACTTTACTTCAGACACATTGCAAACGTATGTATTAATTCGGAAATAAAATGTGATATTTGATAATAAGGTACGATTTGGAGAACAGAAACATACTTCCGCTACAGCCAGAACCTGCCTGTATTCTATCTTTCATCACTCTGAAAAGCAAATTGTTATATTTAGCTTGCAGATTAGGGGGCTGTTAGCAGTTTCAAACAGTCATCAGTCAAAATCCTCTTTAAACAGCCCTTTACTTTATCTTTCAGGCTTTCTTGGCCAGTCATTTTTTCATTAAGTAGATATTTGACAGCACAGTCTGGGTTTATCTGAAACTTAATCTCCTCACTGCTCTATCTGGTATGTCTTGCAATAACTTTAAATCTGTTGTTAAATGTAATGTAATGTTATAAAAGGAAATGACGACTATCATTTTAACCAGGAAATACATCCATTAAGCCATTCAAATTCCAGTACTGTATTATTTTTGAAAACTCATTGTCACCAGTGGGAAAATTAAATTAACTTCTAAAATGCTGGTGTCTGGAGCATGTTTCGCTGCTGTGAGCTAGATCTAACCATCCAAGTTTGGATTATTATTTAAGATGTAAAGGGCTGATCTACAATACCTGCTCAATAGTTCTGGACATTATTGCTCTGCCCTCTGTCTGCCTCATCGTATTTGACTGCTGTCGTATCCCATTATAAAGTGCACAAGACACAAGGCTGAAGGGATGACATGACCTGACTGACAGGAAGAATAATGTAGCTACAGTTACAGAGAAAAGCCAAAGGGGAGCATGCGTCTCCTGAGCTTCATAATCTGGTAAAGTCATGACCGGCCTTCAAAGACAGAGAGGAACTCAGACCTTAACAGACATGCATGTACAGTACGTGTGTTCAGCGGTCTTTAGTGAATCCAAGACATGTTGGTTTGAAGAGCCCTAAACTTCTTCTGATCTAGATTTCAGGGTCTCCATTTGCACAAGTTCAAGAGTTTACTACACTACGCTGTAAAAGAATCCTAAATTTTTCTTTTTCTGTTTCTACAAGATGTTCATCCCTCTCCTGTTGTATAACAGCTCAAACTTATTTTTTTCTTTCTTTTGTACGCACACACACACACACACCCCAAAGTCTGTGGCTGGCTGATTTGTAGGCTTGCATGTGATCACTCTCCAGGATTACAGGGTTAGAGAAGCAAAGGGATGTCAGAGCACTCAAGAGTTTGGAGAGAGGAGGGGAGGAAAAGCTGGGTGGAAGTAGTATGAGCAGATAAGAATGGGGAGTAAGAAGGTATGAAGGAAGTGAATTTGTGAAGTGCTGGTAATTACAGAGGGGGAGGACTGGAGAGAGATTTAGCTCAGGAGAAAATAGAGTAGAAGGGAAATGATGAACACCCAGAGTGCTAATGGAACAATACAGTATGCGGATGAGGTCTTGTCCATTTTTATTTAGACCTACTCTAGGGTTCAAATGGTTATTTTGATGAGTTGATAAGTACATTTAAGGGCAAAACAAATAGTGTTATACTTTTACACTCAGTGGTCACTTTATTAGGCACACCTTTGGTGACTTACACAGAAGCATTTGATGCATCTTGAGGAGACGCAGGATTAGGCAGTACAGTTTAACCAACATGTAGTGCCATGAAGTGCCATCCCAACTGAAATTCCTGTATTCTTGAATATGAGTATTCAAACTCATGTTGGACATACAGTGGGGCTCAAATTTTTGGGCACCCCAGGTAAAAACTTGTGAGAAATGTGAGAAAAAATTCCAAAAGGCATCAAATGACTGATTAGATATTCGTATAATATGTCACAAAAAGTTAGATTTTATTTCCATCATTTACACTTTCAAAATAACAAATGGCGTCTGCAAAAGTTATGCACCCTGGCACCCTGCAGAGTTTATAGCTTGCACCGCTCCCTTTGGAAAACTGAGACCTGACACTTTCATGGGTCGTTCTCAATCATCTTCTGGAACGACCAGGTGATGACATCTTAAGGTTTTAAATGCCCAGACTCATCTGACCTTGCCCCAACAATCAGCAGCATGGCTTCTTCTAAGCAGTTGTCTAGAAAACTAAAACTGAAAATAGTTGACGCTTACAAAGCAGGAGAAGGCTATAAGAAGATAGCAAAGCGTTTTCAGATGCCAATATCCTCTGTTCAGAATGTAATTAAGAAAAGGCAGTCATCAGGAACAGTGGAAGTTAAAGCAAGATCTGGAAGACCAAACTTGCCCAAACATTTGAGCCCCACTGTATTCTTACCTATGTAGTAAGTCCTGTTGTAGTTACCACAGATCACATGCTGCTCATTCATCTGTGACCATCTGGGTCAAAGAACATCTTAGCCAGTGTTTCTATGTGTGCATCACAATTGCAGTTTCTGTGTGTGTGACTGTTAAGTGTGTTTGAATGTGAGTGAGTAGGTGTATATGTAAGTTTGTGTATGTACAGCATCTTCCTCCCCTGACTTTGGCAGGATGGCACCGCCTGAGGCAGCGCTGTCTTATCATACAGCTGTTACGTCTCCACTGCCTGAGACAGTTATGACCTACTGCTGTTATGATGGACACTGACCTGACTGAGACCTGGGGTACCACTGTCTCAACTTACACATCATGAGTACATAAGATGGAAATTCTACCACATGGATAATCTAGTCTATAAAACATAATGTTCCACTTCCGGGATTGCTCTGTTGCCGTTGCAATTCTGCCTGATTTCACTCTGGTACATATCAGTTCCCTGCTAAGCCATGCAGAAAGATAAAGACCAGTGCACATAGTGTCCCATGCAAAGTGCTCTAGACAAGGATCTCTTATGCCCTTACATGCTTATACACACACAAACATACCCACTCACACGCACACACACGTATGCACCGTTTATTTCAGAAATAAGCCACTTTTAAATGACGACAATTCTTTCCAGCTCACTCCCCTCTATCACTGTACGCTTCACTTCTCCCTGTGATTATTATTACTTTGACAGAACAATTTGTCTTCAGAAAATTAGTTGGCTTGATTAATTCCCTTTTATGAGGATGAATAATTTAGAATTGTAGGTGTATATTGGTTGAGTTCACCTTACTTATGTGCCTGAGGGTCTATTTGTCCACCATAGAAATAGAGCACATGACGTTTCATAGCAAAGGAAGGTGGCAGTTTTTTCCCAAGTCAAAATAAAAAAAAACATGTCAAATTATATCTATCATCTTGACAAGAAGGTACAAGTTACTTCTTCGGACTATCTTGTTTTTAATTATTATTTTTTTGAACACTGCATGCAGTCTGGCACACACTGTTTCATCTCAGTTGTCCATAAGAACTGTATAGAACTGTAGTATTGAAAGCTCTTTAAAACATGGTGAATCAATATATATATATGCTTTGATTCCTGCCTTTGAAAAAGATATTTTTCATTTTTGTTTAGTTTTTTTTGTCAGTTTGTTACCAACATTAGAAGTTAGACACATCAAGACTGACTCACCAGTCTTAAAATCCACAGCAAACACTGTATGACACACAGCCTGTTATTCATGTAGAGTTTATGTTGTTTTGGCAGGACAGTTGTCTCTGTTGTCTGCTCTATAGGCAACAGCTGCTTGAAGAAAAAACACATACTGTAAACTCACCTCCATTTTCAAAAAGCCTCCCATAGACAAAGCTCTGACTATCACACCCACCCACCCACACACACACACACACAGAGGCTGCATGTATGAGTACACACACATCTAGCCATCAGTTAGTTCAACTGAGGCTTTATCGCTCACTTTCTGCATCCGATTTGTCTGTGAGCTTGTTTGAATTGTTGTCTGACATTGTTTAAGCTCCCTGGAGTTTTATTAATGCTTTGGAGACCCTTGGCTCTAGCTTCATATTTGTTAGTCATATTTTCTTGGTTCTCACAGGAACACTGTTAGGCCCCCAGGGCTCAGCAGCCATCATCTACTGACCCCCTGAACTCCCAGACCATGCAAACACGCATACTTCCCATGGTATCTTCGCCCTCAACCCTTGTAAAAGCACTGTCCTTGTATTATTCTGTTTCCATCCCACCATCCCCTGTCTACTCTCTGCCTCCTCTGGCTGTGTCCTGTCCCCCGGAGAAAAATACACCCACAACTCTGAGATACATTTGTGTTTAAGGCATCTGTTCAATCTAATCTTTCGGTTTAAGCTTCTTGCCCTCACACACTGCCCGTCTGCACTGATCACTTCAATATTCATACACTTTCCTGGAGTTTGTTTGTTTGATTGTTTAACCCGCTTGCCTCCTTGTTGCCATCCAGCAGCAATTCTGGTGTAGTGAAGTGAAGTAGGTGAAGAGAGAACACACACTTTATTGGCCGAGTCTACAGACACATTGCAAATGTATCTATTAATCAGGAAATAAAAATGGGATATTTTATAATAAGGTACGGTTTGGAGAACAGAAACATACTTCCGCCACAGCCAGAACCTGCCTGTATTCTCTCTTTCATCACTCTGAATATCAAATTGTTATATTTAGCTTGCAGATTAGGGGGCTGTCTGCAGTGTCAAACAGTCATCAATCAAAATCCTCTTTATTAAACAGCCCTTTACTTTATCTTTCAGGCTTGCTTGGCCAGTCATTTTTTCATTAAGTAAATGTTTGACAGCAGAGTCTGGGTTTATCTGAAACTTAATCTCCTCACTGCTCGATTTGGCATATCTTGCAACATATAAAGTCATTTGTGTGTAAGACTCTATTATTGTGTCTGCTCGTTCTGGCCCAGAAAAGTCGACAAGAACTAAAAGGAATTCAGTGGTGTAAAAAAAAAAAAATGTTCATTTTATTTAAGTTGTATTGCTTATTTGGCTTCGATCAGCTATTCTCTGACAGTGGACACATGGATCTATACTAATTGACCACTGGATGGCTATAGAGAGCCTGGAGTGCTGAAGGAGTGGATTTCACTAGAAAAAAGGGTGTTTGTTTCCCCCTTGTGATGCAATCAGAAAATACAAGCAGAAATTTAGAGATAGGGAAATAGGGCAGAAACGTGGGAAATATGTTTAATTTAAAAGACAATAGTTTTGTTGCATTGCAATGATGCTTTGGTTGCCTTAATAACACTACCACATCCTATTTTTAAATCTTCTTTATTCTGGTAAATTATGTGTTAAACTCTAAGCCAATGTGCAGCTTCTGACAATTTATTTTGTGTATTGCGTCGTTGATTATCAAATCTTGTTTTCTATCTTTCCGATCTCAGGGTCAGCCTGGTCCTCTAGGTCCTCAGGGCGACCAGGGGCCTCCAGGGAAACCAGGTGATCCAGGCATCCAAGGACCAAAAGGGCAGAAGGGTGACCGTGGCCGTAGTGGCATCATTGGTCCTAAAGGAAATGTGGTAAAATTTCCTTTTCTTTTTCATCTAATTGTTGAATCACAACACTCTTGCATGTCCTCTTGTTTATTTTGTGTGATTCTTGTCGCTCTGCAGGGAATGACCGGCGTTCCTGGGTTTTCTGGAAACAATGGCATTCCTGTAAGTCTATCCAGCAAGAGAAGCTTACTGTATTGATTCTGCTGGCAATGTGTTCTGACTGTTCTGTTGTTAATTGACGTTCGCTCTGCAGGGCCATCCAGGACAAGCTGGGCCACGGGGAAGGCCAGGTGCAGACGGCTGTAACGGGACACACGGAGAATCAGGGTTAATGGGGCCACCCGGCTATAATGGCGCACCTGGTTTTCCTGTAAGTGGAACTCCAAACGTGGACATTGATTTGTAAAATAAATAGAGTTTGATTTCCTGTAATTGACCATTACTGACTGTCTTATTGTTTTCATCTAACAGGGACAGCCAGGCCGGAAGGGACAGAAGGGAGACTCTCTGGAGGTCACTGTGTACATGGAGCGCTTCAGGGTGAGCAAGAGGAGCGTACATCACACCTGACATTTGTTCTGAAGAACTCCTGGCTTTAAAAAGTTACACTTGATATTGAAACTTGATATTGCCTTGACAAAGTCTTACAGTTCTCATTAATTTATGAATCTCTGACCATCTCTCTACAGGGAGATCCAGGCATACCAGGGCTCAACGGAAGATTTGTAAGACACTTTAATATATAAACTATATATAATTATATGATGATATATACTCTATATATAAAAAATATAAAATAATTTGTTGCTGTATTCTGATCATGATCAGAGACATGATTAGATACTGGTTGTTAGATATAATGTTGTCATATCAAATTTGCACTTACCTTTACTCAATGTTCTGTTATTGCCAGGGGCCTCAAGGAAACCCCGGACAGCAGGGTAACATAGGCTTCACAGGTCCAAAGGTAAGTGTGTGTTTGTGTGTGTTTGAGTGCTGTTTTAATTTTAGTTTGTGAAGCTCCTTCTATTATGACACAAAGTTCTTATTAGCATTCTGTTTGTGTCTTCTTCTAGGGTCCCCCAGGGCCTCCAGGTCCTCGTGGACCAAAGGTAAGGCAACAATAATATATATTCATTTGATATAATAGAAAAGTGATGTATGAATACTGCATGAAATGGTATCAAACAGGAACTTGGGTTTATGAATACAGCTTCAGGTGTTTTTTTGTTTTTCTGTACAGGGTACAATGACCAAAGTGCTTAAGGGACTCCGAGGAGAAAAAGTGAGTGACCATGTTTGTCAAATACATTGCTAATATCTATTAGTCAAGTCTATTTGCATCGCTGCAAAGCAAATGCTATGGCAACAAAATGGTTTGCTGTGGCTGCACGGAAAATTAATTTAGGCAACTCCAGTTGGAAATCCAAAGCTGTACTTTCCCTATAATATTTTCAGTGGCGAAATGTAACTAAGATTTACTCAAGTATTGTACTTATGTACAGCTTTAAGATACTCATACTTTACTTCAATATTTTCTATTTAATGCTACACTACATTTCAGAAGAAAATATTACACTTTTTACTCCACTACATTTATTATTTTTTGTTATTTTCTGCCCCAACTAACTATATAACAACCCCTCAGATTTATCCTGTGACCCTTTGGAGGGGGCCCGGTGCGTCTCACCATTAGACCAAGCTACCCAACTGTAAATGAAATAGTTAAAACTAGCTCTACCTTTACCAGCTACATCAGTAAAGTGCTGCTTACACATTCCAGCATCAGTATTAACAATCTAGTAATGTCATATAATAACATGTCAGTCACGCGGCAATTTATATGCATACAAGTACTTTCACTCACCTACTTTAAGTATATTTTGCTGCTAATACTCTGGTACCTTTACCTAAGTTGGATTTTGATTGCATGATTGTTTCTTGTAATAGAGTATTTTAAAACTGTGGTATTGGTACTTTTAGGTAAGTAAAGGATCTGAAAACTGGATGATGATTGGTTTCTCTCTGAGAGTCAGCTGTTTTTTGTTGTATTTCCTACTTCCACCACAGGGGGACATCGGACCGCCAGGGCCGCCAGGAAACTCTACTCATCAACAAATTCAGCCCACCTATGGCCCCCCGGTCTGTTCAACATGTCCATTTTTATTGATTTAACTACTATAACGTTCAAATATGGTCTCTATGGTGTTACTGACACTGTCACGTGCACCAATAATATCCTTCTCTCTCATTGTTTTAGGGACCTCGTGGTGAGAAAGGTCTGAAAGGAAACATAGGAGATTTGGTATGTGATCACTCATGAATCACAATCATACACATGTATAAATAAGTAGACTCATATTAACAATAACGTCTCAGCATGTCAGTTCCTTTGCTCATCTTTTCCTTTGTGTGGTTTATTTCAGTCTGACATCAAAGGTGAAACCGGTGTGATGGGATTCCCTGGATCACGGGTGAGCACAAGCACATCTCTGCACATTTCAGCCAGAAACTGCCCTCTATCCGTCAATTAAGTTCAAGTCATGTGCTGTTTATGCCATCCTAGGGTCCAACTGGTGCCGATGGGCGTCCTGGACCAAGGGTATGTTTGGGTGAAAAATTAGAGATCCTGCATTATTATTGTATTACCAAATTAAATGTAATTTAATAACTTAACGATGACAACTCTTTTTCAGGGGGATTTAGGTGAACAAGGACCAAAAGGCAGAGATGGTCCTAAGGTGAGAATGCACTTGATCCTGATCCCTAATTATGCATCTGTGAACCCAGGCAATGGGCTGTTCAACACACAGTTTTGTATAGTCAATAATTTTGGGCAAATGGCAAATAAACTAAGTCTATTAGAATAAAAACCCAAATAGTCTAAAGAAAGACATGTTATGGAAGCAAAATAGCCCCAAATCTGAGAATTCAACCAGTGCTTTAAAAAAAATTGTCTGCTGTTTTTGGCTTTAAAAATCTTATTTGAACTTTGTCGGTGTTAAACCAGCCACAGGATATGTGTCACAGTCATTTTCAAGCCATGTGTGCACATCCAGCTTGTGATCTCCCTCATTAAAATGTCAAGTGAAACAGCAGCCGCTGAACACTGAAAGACTGACATTAAGTTTGTGTTTCAGGGAGTCAGAGGTGACCCAGGACCATTGATTTCATCAGGAAACTGGATTTCAGGAGGTAAGATGGTTAATACCAGAGAAACACTCAAATAAAGAGAAGAGAAAGGGTTTGAAGATGAAACCCACAGCAGTCTGAGAAAAAAAGTTGCTGACATGAAGTGAAACTCATGGTGAAATTAGTGGCATTACTGAACTTAAACAGACCACACAAACTGGTCAGAGCTAAAAGGGAAGTGTTCAAGATAGAGAATAGGTGTCCTCATTCTGCCTGCTCCTTTTTATACTTTTCTCGAAGGCTTTTAATGTCCTGCAGCGCTGCACCACTACAGCACTTTTAATTGTATTTGTGTGTTCTGTATGTGTTATGTATTGTTTTATGGCTTTGTTGTAAAGCACTTTGGGGTACCTTCCGGCTATTGTAAAGGGCTATACAAATAAACTTGATTGATTGATTGATAGAGGTTGTGGGTTCATTGAGGAGAACTCTAACAACAATGTCCAAGAGAAATCTTCCAATTATTACTCAAATAAGAAGAGAATCTAATTTGTTTGTATTCCAGAAGTATTTAACAAACAGAACAATAAGTAGTATTACTACACTATATAATTAAATGAGAATATGCCATTTAGAATCTATTCATTATCCTTCCTATATAACCTGTTACAGAGATGTGTGAGAATGAATTAAAGCTGTTACAGGCAGTGCCAATGATGCATGAGCATAAAATGCTAATAAATGTTTCTTTTAATTGTGCTTTGACTTTGATAAGCTGGACCTACCGGTCCTCCTGGTGAGCAGGGTCCACTGGGAGAGAGAGGCCCGGTTGGAAACCAAGGATTCCCTGGACCCCCAGGACGCCCCGCCTCTGCAACACAGCAACAAGGTCAGGAAACTGGAGCTATACAAAGTGATTAATTCACATACAACATACAAGTAAAGGGACCAGTATATGAAACTTTCAGTGGTCAAATTCTGAGGTCAATTTCATTCATACAGTAAATCCCCAAATCACAAATGTGTAAGTATGTACACCAATGTGACATTCTCTATCTTTAGACTCTTGCCTCAGATAAGAAAAAATCCACACTAAAAACTTTAACAGGGAACAATGGAGAGAAAAAAAGCTAAAGAAAAGGAACAGATGAGGAATCCATCATCCAGGACACACAGACATGGAATACATGCCATGCATGCAGTAGTAGAATCGCTATGCAGAATCACAATTTGAATAATGACAGTATTAACTTAAATACATCATAAATAATATTTAGTAAATACTCAGTGTCATTATGTTGAAGACTTTAGTGCAAAATGTCATAAACCAAAAAAAAACCTTTGATTCACAAAGACCTAGAAGATGGAAACACACATGAGACTTAAACTGAAGCTTACAGTGTTTAGATACATTTATTAGAAGGATAAACCCCTTGAGAGGCCATCTTGTTTTCAAGTGGGTCCTTAACACAAATATACAAAAACAGTACATTAAGTAAAATATCTAAACAAATACCTAAGTATAAATATACAATTCCAGAGTTTTAGCCAAATGCCAAAAATAAAAAATATTCTTTTAAATTTCTTTCTGTATCTGTTAGTTTGGGATTTCATGGGGCCATTTGGTATGAAGGGAGAGCCAGGAGATAAGGGCCAACCAGGGGATCCAGGACGTCCTGCTGACAGGGCAGGACCCCCAGGCTCTAGCGGGCGCCCGGGGGTCAGGGGGCCTCCAGGACCCAAAGGAACATGTGAGTGAGTGAGTGAGTGAGTGAGTGAGTGAGTTCACACTAAGGTTTTGAATATTTTATGTTACTTTCTTGTTCATTTGAAACGTTCTCCTTTGTGTCAGTACCTTTACTGTCTTTCTATACATCTGTAGGGGCTGAGTTCTTCAAGGGGGCTCCTGGTGGGAGAGGAAGGCCTGGCAATGCAGGCTATAAAGGACTGAAAGGTGCTGTAGTTATGCTCTTCATGCTAAAGAAGAATGTTGATATCATGAGGGATTATTTTATTAATAACGTAGAAAGTTTTCTGAAGTACTTACTTACTCTTCTATATAATCAACCCTGAACAAAAGTAGAGTTCATTTTCCCAATATCTTATGTAAAACACTATGTTGCTGACCTGTTGGTACAATGATGTGTACATTCAGGTGATCATGGGTTGTGTGAATGCACCATTGTAAACTCTCCACCGGGGCTACCTGGCCCTGCCGGTGAAACCGGTGATGCTGGGATGACCGGAGAGTTTGGTCAGGAAGGTGATTTAGGAGAACCAGGCCCCCAAGGAGAAAACGGATTTCCTGTAAGAATAATTGAATCATCTCCATTTTGTCTTTTCCATTGTTCATTTTTAGGGAATTCTTTATTTCCTTACACTCTTCTGTGTTGCAGGGACCTCCCGGGCTCAGCGGTGAGCCGGGCCAAAAAGGTCGGAAAGGCGAACCGCGTGTGGCCTCACTGAAAGGTGAACTGTGAATTTTAGTTCATCAAAGTGGCACCAGTGGGACAAATGGGCCAAAACCAGGCAATACCCTCTCTGCTGTTTGTGTTCTCATTGTATGCATATGTTTGTGTGTGTGTGTGTGTGTGTGTGTGTGTGTGTGTGTGTGTGTGTGTGTGTGTGTGTGTGTGTGTGTGTGTGTGTGTGTGTGTGTGTGTGTGTGTGATTGCTACAGGATATCCTGGAGACTCAGGGGATCCCGGGCGAAATGGTGAGGCGGGAGCGGTTGGTGCTCCGGGCCAAAATGGTTTGCCTGGTAAACCTGGTAGCCAAGGTCTTCCAGTGAGTCCATCAGTCATTATGGAAGTTTTATATTGTGCATATGTGTCACATGACTTAGGCTGCCTACAGATGATAGGCGGGAAAACCGCTTTGCACCGGCCGTTCTATTGATTTCCTATGGGGAGGGTGGTGGCGCCCAACTATGTGCTGCGCTATCCCTGGCATGGTGCACTGCTGGGATTTTCCGCTTTGCGTTGCGCTAAAAGTTCAAATTATTTCAACTTTGACCTAGTTGCAGCTGACCTTACGAAAGCGCAATCAATGAAATAACAACATGTCATTACCAAGCAACGGGAAGTAGCTTGCTTGCCACCCTTGATGACGAATGCTTGCACTGCACTTTTTTTTGTGTCCTACCTAGCGGTGCGCGGAGAGCAAATCGCTTATCATGTGTATGCGGCTTTAGGGTGTCAGCGAAAGTGAGATTATCTGTTTTTCGCCGATAACAGGGAGAAGGTCCCATAGGAGAACCTGGAGACAAAGGTTTCCCAGGTCGGCCTGGTCGACCCGGTGCACCTGGGCTAAGTGGAGAAGAAGGTAAAGTCCTTGGGGGAGTCAAGGGCCGACGTGGTTTACCCGGTGACGACGGCCACGCAGGCTATGACGGAGTTCCAGGAACACCTGGCAGCCCAGGTGAGAGGTGGCTCATTGCCTCCTTCTGTCCTTTTATTCCAACCTCAATATGGCGTTGCATATTTCTCATACAATGCTTTATGTCCTTAAAGTGATTTGACTTGTTTTCACTCAAAGTATTTAATTTTACCTCACCTGTCATAAAATGCTTAAGCGGTAAAATGGAAAGGCGTATTAATAGTGTATGAGCTTAAGGTGCCCCTGTTATGCTCATTTTCAGGTTCATAATTGTATTATGAGGTTGTACCAAAATAGGGTTAAATGATTTCATTTTCAAAAAACACCATATTTGTGTAGTACTGCACATTGTTGCAGCTCCTCTTTTCACCCTGTGTGCTGACCTCACTGTTTTAGCTACAGAGTGAGGCATCTCACTTCTATCCCATCTTTGTTGGGAGGCGCACATACGCAGAAACTAGGTACTGCGCATCACTACTAGCTAGAAGCTAGCGCTGTTAGCAGTTAGCGACCTCATTCTCAATGGCAAAACACTGCCACAACACACACAAGTTGTTTGGGTGTTTTGATTTGTTTTTGTCCCTTCTTATTTAATATTTTGGTTCCATCTTGTCTCCTTGTGATTGTGTCCTAGCTTCCTCCCCTGTCTTGTGTTGTAGTTTCTGTCTTGAGTTTCCCTTGAGTTTCCCTTGAGTGTCTGTGTGTTCTGTTTCCTGTTTTTTTTTCTGGTTTTCTGTGCTGTCTAGTCTTTAGTTTTACTTCCTGTGTTTTCCCGCTCCTGTGATTACCTGATGTCTTCCACCTGTTTCTCAGCCCGCTTGTCACCTGCCTCTCCTTGTCTCATTACCCAGTGTGTTTAATGTCTGTGCTCCCCTCATCTGTTGTCAGATCGTTTTGTCTGTTTTGCGTGGTTGCTGTTATCTAGTTCCTGTAGTTTGGCTTTGCAAAGCCAAACTACAGGAACTAGATAACAGCAACTTCTCTACCCTGAGGTCTCTGTTCCCCGTACGTTTTTTTTCACTTTGGACTTCTTGCATTTTTGAGTTTTGGATTTTGGACTTTGTTCCTGCATTTTTGGTTTTCTTTTTTGTGTGCCCTGTTTTTGTGGAATAAATCCTGAATATACTCTCCTGCCTGACTGCCTCTTCTCTGTGTTTTAGTCCTCACTGTAATGAATGTAACACAAGGTGACCCTAATTTACAAAAGAAATTGTATAGAACTATTTATAGTACATGTCCCTCGTTCAATGCAAAGTTGGAAGTGCGCTCTCATTTAGAAGAAGTCTCCCGGCTAATCCTGCCCTGTACAGACCGAAGTTGAAGAAACAGCTAGCTGATGGGGTATTAGCTAAAATGGTAAGCACACACCAAACGTTTTGGCAAATCACGTAGACGGGACTACCGATTTTGAACAGCTCACCCAGAGACTGAAGGCAGCATACATCCACAAACCTGTATATCACCCAAGTTTATGTGCGTGTGGAAGCACCAGAGACACAAAATAACACCCCAAATTTTTTTTCATAATATGGGCACTTTAAAAATGGAGGAAGCATGACAAGTATATTTTGCTATTTGATTTACTTTTCTTTCTTTGCCTCCTGTTGTCAACTTGATGCAGGGACTGCATCCCTCAAACCAGCTGCAGCGAGCTTGTTTGAGATACTGCTTGTGCTTTTAAATAACTCTTGTTCCGAATGCCTCTCTCTTTCTCTCTCTCTTTAATTCTTTGCAATTGAAAGGCGGCTGTAGTCCAACAGGAGATGGAGGACAGGTGGATGTAACAGGTAGCTGGTATAATAACATTTTCACCTTATTGCTCCCTTTGTAACAACTCTGTTGTGCTTTTGCCTCTGCAATATTGGACTTGTGTGCATGATGACGTTGGAATGGTTTACTATTGGAGATTTAGTGTACGGAGATACCAGTTAATATAATTATAATGCCATGTTGTGAAAAAAAAATCCACGCTGGGCAGCAGACAAAAATAAATTGCACCCAAATAGTCATTTTCACAATAACAGTTTTTACATACAACCATGATGTTGCCCTTAAGACTGTTTATTTTTTTCTCTCAGGTCCATGTGATGCTTTTCCAGGACCTCCGGGGCTGCCTGGACCTCCAGGACCCAGTGGATTACCAGGTTACCCAGGTAAGAAGGGTGGCAGTAGCTCGGTCCGTTGGGAGGTAGGTTGGGAACCGGAGGGTCGCTGGTTTAAGTCCCCGTACGGTGTTTGAATTGGTAGCTGGAGAGGTGTCCAGCAGTTGCTGCCCCCTCACTCTGACATATCTCCATTTATGCATGAACAGGACCTGAGCTTGTGTGTGTGTGTGAAAAATTGTTGAATAAATAGTATTAATAACAAAACGAGATATTTTTGCTGAATGTTTCCCACACAGTACCTGCTTTGAGTAATTGTTAATGCCCTGTTTATAATTTTGTGAACCAACAGGTGAGCCGGGTCAAAAAGGACCACAGGGCCCACATGGAGCACATGGAGAGAAAGGAGAAACAGGAGATCAAGGCATAGGTGGCCGTCCTGGACCACCAGGTAAGGAGTGGGAAGAAAACACTACTGGGCAATAGTTCCATCTGAACTTGGATTTGTCTTTAATCCAGATCATTGTATTTTATAAACATTTATGGCTCCTCCAATCCAGGTTTTTCCGGACCCCGTGGAGACTTGGGGGTTCCTGGCAGGAAAGGTTCAGTAGGAGCCCCTGGACTTCCAGGTGCGAACGGTCGGTATGGGGCACAAGGTGAGAAGGGTGCTCACGGAGAGATCTTTGGAGCATCACCAGGACCTCCCGGAGATACAGGGCCGCCTGGGCTTCAAGGGAATAAAGGCGTGACCGGTGATCCAGGAGAGCAAGGCTATCCAGGTTTGCCATGTCCTTGTCACTGAATTCACCTTCCTGTCACTTCATCTTGCTTTGCCTCATTGCATTACTTTCAGCATTGGTGGCATCATTTGAAAGAATAAGCTATTATCTGATGTTCTTATTCATCTCTTACCTCCAGGAATGGCCGGCATGCCTGGTATGATTGGCTCCAGGGGTGAGAGGGGCCCTACGGGCCTGCAGGGGGAGGAAGGGAGGCCTGGGCCAGCGGGCAAGTACGGCTACCCTGGTGATCCTGGGCGAGCAGGTCCACCTGGGCCACGTGGTAATACAGGACAGCCAGGTTTGACCAACAAACACACTGACACACTCTCTCTCAGAAATGTTTTTGTTCATGTCTGACGTCATTTTCACGTCATTCTGCTTACCAGGTTTACCCGGAGAGAGGGGAACTGAAGGAGACCTGGGACCTCCAGGTCCAGTTGGATTAAAAGGCAACCCAGGAACCCACGGTAATGATGGTGCCTTTGGAGAGCATGGCCCATCAGGTGAAATGGGAAAGCCTGGTGCAGATGGACCCCCTGGACTTCCAGGAATGAAGGGTTTGTTCCTCAGATATCATCTGTTCCTTAAAGAATATAGACTGAAAGGAAACATCAAATCTATTTGTCCATGATTTAAGCTGTTTTGGTCAGAAAAGTTTGTCTTCTTTGATGTCTGATGATCCCTCTCTTTCTCAGGATTCAAAGGGTCTTCAGGCATGTCAGGGTTTGAGGGTACCAGGGGCAATATAGGGGTGAAGGGCTTCAGCGGGTTTAATGGGGAACCTGGACTGCCAGGCCAAGTTGGCTTAAAAGGAGTGAAGGGTCAAAGTGGAGAGAAAGGTGAGTCGGTTCTGTTATAAAATGTTTTGGGATCCCACTGGGTCTTAAGTCGGTTGTGTTCTGTTGGGACCGACACATAAATGATTTACTTAGCATCTCTGTCTGCCAGGTGATCGTGGTTTGAGAGGGGCACCCGGGGTCAAGCCTCACATCCCTGCCCAGATGATTGTTGACATGAAGGGAGCCAAGGGAGACAAGGGGCATTATGGAAATCAAGGTTTCACTGGGCCGAGAGGTGTGCAGCGGCAGAAACGTCTGATATCAGTCACTTTTTCCTTCTCACCTCTGTTGTCCTCTCTCGCTTCACTACCTCACATCCTGCTCTGTTCCACAGGTGTTAAGGGTTTGCCCGGTGTGCCAGGCTATGATGGAACCCATGGTCTTCCTGGGAACCCCGGCAATAAGAAAGGCTACCATGGAGATCCAGGACCAGAGGGGCTGCCGGGGATGAAAGGAATGCCTGGCCTTACTGGAAATCGAGGAATTACGGGTTTCGATGGAATGCCAGGCAAAAGGGTGAGCCAATATTGTCCTGGCGACGGGACAGTTTTCTCTAATTAAGAGAAAACGTTTTCTCTACTTAGAAATTGCAAGCATTAAATCTTCATAAACACGCTCATGCAGCACACCATTTGAAAGCTTAAAGTCTCATGATTCCTTTAAGCCCACACACAAAGCATAAGATGACTTATAGCGGTTATAATACTGTAATGAAGTAAAGAAATACAGAAAGATTCTGCGCAGAAAGTGTCTAAAGTCGAGTGTGCGTCCATCCATTTTTCCTCGTGTCTTCATTCACAGCGGTGAAACATCTGCAAAAACATTTTTATCTTACAACTCCAACAATCCAAGGAATAAGAATATCCAAGCCATTTTATCCAAAACGAGCTGGTCCCCTCACAATCTTGTAGGTTCTGGCCGAGTTTCAACGGAAAGAAAGCTAAACAGTTCATCATTTCTGGGTTTTGATTGCTTCTCTTTTCTCCGCCGGATCTGCCACAGTGTAACTGAGCACACCGGCAGATTCTCTGGCGTCTAAGGATTTGATTGACAGGTCATTTCAGCCAATCCGTCTAGTGTAACCCGAGCTGGCCCTAATAGAAGACGCAGAGTTCAGGGAGGACCAACGTGGGAAAAATTGACCGCTATTCCTTCCAGTTAAAACTAGATGTTACGTAACCAGCCTGCCTATTTATCCAATAAGAAGACGAATTGATTGAAACCAAACTTGACCAGAAAATTTTAACCCTGTGATGGCTGCATGGGTGAGCTGTTCAAAATCACCACGGCCTTCTAGTAACTAGTCGAGACAAGGTGGCTAACCATAGCATGCTAGCACTAGCATTCTAGGCCGTTCTCAATCGCAAAACCCTGCTATAACACGCTCTAGTTCACCATAACCTACAAAGGAACTACTTGCATGTCTCTGTTCTGCAGGTATTTCACAAGTGTGCCTTAATTTAGAAGAAGTCTTCCAGCTAATCCTGCCTTGTACTGACCAAAAGTGGAAAAACAGTAGCTAGATGATGTTATCAAAACCTAGTTACTGTGCATGTGTGACTCCCAACAAAGATAGTAAAAATGTGAGATGTCTCACTCTGTACCTAAAACCATAGACATATATAGAGTAGACGCCGCATCGACCGCTACTGCCTATTGGCGCTGACGAGACGTGGGGCCGCCATCTTGGACCGGTCACCCGCTCCACTCAGTGTAATGTGTTTGGCAGGTGCAATGAGCTGTCAGCGCGTTTAATTAGTCAATCTCACTGAATCCAAAACTGATTTTCATGTTTTATTTTGCTACAAAGGTCATACATGTAGCTATGAAACAGGACACATGGTTAGGCGTATTTTAATAGGCATAGTGGGCTTAACAGTAATAGAATATTCTGACATGATATAAATTCACCAGACGTCCGAGATCAAAACTGGGAACATAATCCCCAAAAAGGGAGAAAAACGGGGACATTTCCAGTTTGACTATCAATCTGATTTGAAAACTTAATGTTGTTTCTTTAAAAACAGAACAGGGACAGAGGAAGTTTTTTTTCTTCTGTATGTAGTTAGGGACAGACAACCAAAAACGGGGACTGTCCCCTAAATACTAAGTAGCCTACTACCACGTTGTTCTGCATCAATCGCCTCCCGGACCTTGACATTTAGCGGCCGCACTCCCAACACACACACACACACACACACACACAGACACACACACACACACACACACACGGGTTGCACGACATTGACAGAATGTGATATTGCAACATCGATATGAATTCCGATATTTTTAAACATATGTAAAATTACAAAATAGATTCATGACAAATTAAACAAGTTTTCTTACAACAAAAGGTTTATTTCAACTGACAGTCATAGTGGACTGGTCCAACATGAATAAATAACTAAGGACCATGTCTACAGAACAGGACGGGTTCTACAGGTTGGACAGTATAAAATACTTAAATAAAGTTAACAGGACAGCTCCACAAAATAAACTATATATATATATATATATATATATATATATATATATATATATATATAATTTTATAAGAGTAACGTGCAAGTCTTATCAAACAAATCCCAACTAAACCAGAGACAATCCCAATGTAATAACAACATAAGCATACATTAGTGCTGCTTTAGGACCCCCAGAATAATGTATAGGTTATACCCACTTATATAACGATGTGCTGTGTAACGATATTGCGTTGATATATCTTTCACCCCTAACAAAGCACGCGTACCAGTACTTATTTAAAGTAGCAGTATGAAATGTAAGTGGCAGTTTTTATTTAAACTGCATATTTACGTGGTTGAATCTCCCTTTGAAACTCGCAAAACTTAAATTATGTAGCAATTTTCAAAACACAGATTCAAAATGCTTTACAGAACCCAGTTAAAAAGATAAGATAAAAAAAATCCGCCGATCTGAGCAGGAATATTCTGCACAGTGCTCCAGCTTCTTGTATCTTTATGCTGCTAAGTAACGAGTATGACCGGTCCAAGATGGCGGCTGGAAATCTCGCGCTCAGCAGCCAATGCGGCGTCTACTCTTTATATGTCTATGCCTAAAACAAAGACCCAAACACAAAGGGTGAAAACAGGATCTGCAGCAATGTGCAGTACAGCAAAAATATGGTGTTTTTTGAAAATGACACCATGTGAACCTATTCTGGTACAACCTTAAAATTAATTAATATGGGGGCTTTAAAAAGTACTAATTGCAATTGTTGCACTCTGTCACTATGTCATCGTTTGTCTAATGTTAGTTGTTTTGTGCTACGAATACATGTTCAATATATTTCTTTCATTCCCACATCACATGCAAACATGAAAAATTCTAATATAAATTGCTCATTATATTTCAGGGAATTAAAGGAAGTCCTGGTGCCTACGGCGCAACAGGAGACAAAGGAAGGAAGGGAGTCAAAGGTACAACCCCAAATTGAAACTCCAGACAGATGGAGATCTAGAAGCTACTTATAAATTGACTTTGTTGAAAATTTTTAAGTGCTTGTACATTTTGATTACAGGTGAGACAGGTGACCGCATAGACCTCCCCGGAACCATAGGATTGAGAGGAGAGCATGGTCTTTCTGGAGAGCCAGGTACAAACTGTAGCTCATTAAGCCTGTAACAATTTTTACATAATTGTCTCATTGTCATTTTTTTCCATAATCTTGGTTTCTTTGTTTAACCACAATTAATTGCTAACATTAGCTAAAGTCTTAAATCATATGACTGGGAATTGGTGATTTTGTTTGGATATGCCACATTGTAACTAGAACTGGAAGTAGTTATGACGGGATCCAAGTCGCCCCTGAGGATACGCGGAGCTCACGAAAGAAGAGTCCACAAAAGTGGAGCTCGCAAATGAAGATACCAAAGCACGGCAGTTATAATAACAATAATGTCAAGTTTTGTGATGATAGCATTTACTGCGGGAGGGATATTGCCATTGCAAATTTCCCATTTAAATGCATTGACTTATTTGCCAAAACGCATCTACGTTCATTATAGCGCCCCCTGGCTACTCTTTACTAAATTTGATACAGAGCCTCAAAGTGGGATGTCGAAAAATTATACCAAGTTTTGCTCTAATGCCTATTAATTTGGCGAAGATATGCTTGTGAAGTTTGTTTTGTGGCTAGCTACAAAAAATAGTTTGGTTGTGAATTGTGCATAGTTTAATGTAGCAAAATTCCCTTGATAACTTTTGGTCAGGACCATCTGCAGATGCCAGGTTTCGTGCAGATCGGTCGTACGGCCTAGGAGCAGAAAAGTTTGTTTTGCGCATTGTGCGATATTGCGAAGAAAAAAAAACTTCTTAGTGGAAATGAGCGTTTGACGTCATTATAGCGCCCCATAGTGGACCATAAGTTTATTTTATTTTTGACATGTGAAGTTCATGACCCCTTGTACATCTAGACTGTAAATTTGAAGTTGGTCACATCAGTGTAACTTGTGAATCCAAATCTGGATCTCATAGGTTATGTACACTTTGATCAATCAGTACGCCACTATAGACGTGGCCTCAGTAGTGGCGCTAGATGGTACCCTCCAAATTTCGTAAAAATCAGATGAGCCGTTCTTGAGATATAAACGTTTTGTACTTGTAGCGCCCCCTACTGGCCAATTTTGTAAACATTTGTTGCAGAGCCTCAGAGGGTCATGGCAAACAATAATCTAAAGTTTTACATTGCTAGCACTTAAGGTTTGTGTTTTTGTAGCTAGCCACACAAATTTGTTCCTGCGTAATGTGTGCAATTTTATACAATAAAAATTCTTCAGATGAATTTTTATCAGGTCGGTCTGGAGATGCTACTTAACAAGTTTTGTGCCGATTTGTTGCACGGTCTAGTAGAAGTTCAAAGAAGAAGGTTTACAATAAAACACAATTTTTTGCACATAAAAGGCTAGGCGGAAATGGCCGTGGACCTTATCAGGTGATAAAGCTGGATTCAGGGAACGCGTGGATAGTTTTTTTTAATGTGCGATGGTTTGGGAGTTAAAGGGCCAAAAGTGTTTCTCGGCTATAGCTGCTATTTCTTTGTCCAAGATCCTTGCAGGGATATGGACCAGTCCTGAAAATGGCACCCCACAGTAATAGGGGTAGTAATAGGTAGTGATAGCAAAGTAATAGGGTTCCACAGCTCTGCTGGATCTGTGAACCGCGGTTCCCAGCCCCCACAGGCTTGGGCCCCTAATGATATAAGTGATTATTAGACGGACTTTATCTTTTTTATTATTTCAATTAGTAATTTTTTGTGATTGACCCTATACACAGTCACTGCAACAAAAACGACAAGGAGGGATACCGTTAAAAAAAAATGGTGTAAACTTCATGGGCTGTGTACCTGTGTTTTTGGAATTGTTACAGCTCTATAGTTCATGCAGCTTTTGTTACTTCTACTCTGGTGTTGATCGGCACCACTTGATAATTAAAGACTCTTTTGTGGCTAATATGAAATGTTTGATTCCTCCTTTAAAGGCCAGAAAGGATTGATCGGGCAACCAGGGGACAGGGGAACACCTGGTTTTGGTGGAATTGATGGAAGAAAGGGAGAGTCAGGCGATCCAGGAATATCAGGGTACCCAGGTAAGACTCCTATTCACTTCTTTATTAAATGTAAAATACTGGGCATTGTAACAGAATTACATCACAACGTGATGTTTTTTTTCTGCAGGCTCTGATGGGCAGAAGGGAACTCCTGGTAACCAAGGTCAGAAAGGCTTTCCTGGAATACCTGGAAAAGATGGACATCCGGGTTTTCCTGGCTTCCCTGGAAACAAAGGTAACACGACCAGACCAGCGTCCTCTCATTCTTTCATTACATACTACATACTTGTTGCATTCAGTACATACTTGTCCCCAATGTTCTTCCATCTGATCTATGCAAATGTGTGCAGGGTTCCCCGGCCTCAAGGGTCTTTATGGATTACATGGACTGAAAGGACAAAAGGGTATCCCTGGAACACCAGGTATTCAACCACATTCATAAAAACATTCTCTCTGTGCACTTTTCAGGGCTAGAATATACCACAAATGTTGCCAGTTAAAAATGAGTCCGATACTACTAACTACTTTCATGTAGATCATTTAGGCAAGCCAAGGCAGCTATATTTATATAGCACATTTTAGCAACAAGGCAATTCAAAGTGCTGTAAATAGCATTTAAAAAGAATTAAAACATTTGTTGAAGAGAATAGCTAAAATCGAATAAGACAGGTGTAACACCTGACCCATGTAGCTATAAAGTTGCTAGTGTAGTAGTACTATGGGAAGGCACATGGGTTCTTTTTTTTTACTTTAGATGGCGCTATTACCAGTGCTGACTATTACTTGTTAGCAATCTATGTTTCTCAATACAATTAAAATAAATGTTTTTAATTTGTGTATTTGTTATTTTCTCTGTGCTCTCCTCGGGGTTAGAGCTTTGTTAGAAAAAGGTGACTTCACATACTCATCATCGTCAATCAAACCTAATTAAACCACATTCACACAGTCCTCATGTAGTAGCATGGGATTTGAATGTTAAAACTCGTCATAAATAAATAAATTCAAGAAATTGTAAAGTTAATCAAAGTATATTTCTAAATTCTTCACTACGTCCAGGGTTTTTCTCTTATGTTACGTTTGTATTTTTATCAGGTCTGGATACCACAGGACCAGCTGGGGAATCAGGAATCAAAGGAGAGAAGGGAGAGATTGGTGACCCCAACAGCCAACCAGGTGCTCCTGGCACAGCGGGTTTAAAAGGCTTCCAGGGACCTCTAGGTCAGCCATTACTCTTCTGCGTTAATAGGAGTCATCTGATAAACCAGATAAGCTCTAAATAAAAGAGCCAATGATGCACATCAACACATAATGTATGTTCTAATTGACTTTAACCATATTAAGACAATCCCATGTTTCACTTGTTCAGGTGACCATGGTCAACCAGGACCACCAGGATTACGCGGCCCCGTAGGACCATACGGGACCCCAGACAGACCAGGACAGAGTGGGGACCCTGGTTATAAAGGACCTAAAGGGTACCAAGGTGAGAAGATACAGTGGCATCAAAGCAAAGTATTGTTCAAAGAAACAGAGCAATATAGATTGAGATTTTGGGCATTCGCCATGGAAACTATTTTTGTTCTATTGTTGAGTTTATATAGTGGATACATTTGCACACTCAAAAATTGGATGGTCCGTTCAAATACCATACAGTAAATGTAGTTCACTAGATAGTAAATAAGGAGTGTTTTGGACACAGATTTTTATTTCCTAACTATCCAGTTTGAATCGGTGGCTCAACAGCAATTCAATTTCATTCAGTTCAGCAAGTTAGTGATTAAAACCAAGAATACATATTCATCAAATAATCAGTTTAAAACACGAAAAATTATGTTTTAAATGTGAGTCTAAAAAAAGGTGGCCTGGAGGTTAGAGAATCGGGCTTGTAGCTGAAAAGTTGGCACTTGAATTCCTGGCCAGCGGGGAACATCTGGGTGTAGAAAAGCAGCAGTAACAGTTGATAGTAGGAGTGCAAATGACAACAGTAGCTGTAGAACCATTAGCAGTAAGAACCGTATATTAATATAACTGAGAGTGGCTGTAGAAGTAATAGAGGAAAATACCAGTTTCAGCTTTAAGAAAAAAAACTAATTATTCCTTTGAATATTTAGATTCTAGGTCATTTACTATGTTTGTATGGATGTTTCAAATGAATTGTTAATGTAATTAAAGAACTGACAGAAGTGTCACTTCAGACTGGGTTTGGTTTTGACCGTATATAATAACTATATTTATTAACCCTAGCTAAATGATTTGTTTCTCAGGTTCCCCTGGAGCCAAAGGATTTCCTGGTGTGGATGCTCCCCCTGGAGAAAAAGGTGTACCCGGAGTACATGGGTTTCCTGGACTCCCTGGAAGGAAAGGATTTAAAGGAGATCAAGGTTCATTTGGATACAGGGGGCCAAACGGTGTCTCTGGGAAGAAAGGTAGGCATGTGCTTGTAAGTGTTGGATCTTTTCTAGGATGAGCATTTAACAGTAGCTTGTGTTCAAATGTAAAAATGTTTGCAGTAGCAGATAAATTAAATTTCCCCTGTTGTGTCATGTCATAGATAGTCTCGTTTTGCCAGACCTCCACCGCAGCGTTACGGAGGAGGAGGGTCTGGCTAGTCCACACGGAATTCCGGGATGGGAGAAAAGGGTGCTCTGGTTAATTGGCATTTCTTTAAACCAATCACAATCGTCTTGGGCGGTTCTAAGCAGCGCACGGAGCAACAGTGCCTCTGCAAAATAGCCTCGGGAAGGAACTTGTTTTGGTGGAACATGTGTACGTTCAAAAGTTGTTTTAGTCGTGCAACAGAAAACTCTGATTGGACAGATAGTCTAACTAGCTGTCTGGATTTACCCTGCAGACATCCGAGGAGCAGGTAACCATAGTAATCATAAATCCACCGGAGTTTAGAAATCCGGCCGTTTAGAAACATACAGAGGAATTTACGATGGCAAAGGAGTAATCCCGGAAGTGGAAGGTCATGGCATGATTTTGATGATGTATAGTTGAAACAAAAAATCAATAAAAAAATACATCGTAATAATCTCTATTATCTGTCAAATTCTCTTATGATACTTTGGCTAAATGTATCACTTATTGCTGCTGCTTTAAAAATGGGAACTGCACTAGTTACTGGCAGTTCAGTTGAGCTTAACTTTATTGGATCTTGCCTCATCGTGCAGAACATCATCCAATAAAGCATATTAACAGAACCATCATGTCAATAACACAAATACACAAAATATTTAAAATTTGATGAGCTCAAAATAAAGTATACCTTAACAGGTTTACAATTCATGAGTCAAATAACCTAAACATGTTGGAATCAATGCTTAAAATGCCACAAGTGATTGCAAAGAAAGCCATAAGTTAAAAAGATGTACATTAAAAAGCCAAAGATGACACACATGTACAGTATATTGCTGTAAAGATAATTGTATTATAATGTGAGTTAATAATTTTGATTTTCACTTCTACAGATTTTTGCCACTGTAAAGTAATACCTGCTTTTCTGGCTTTTAAATGATAATTATGTTTAGGTCTGAAAAATGGTATTAATGCACGTGTCTGCTGCTTGATTATATGATCACAAGCTACGGTCTGTGTACAGTTCTTGAGACTTTTTTTTTTTTACAGGAGTGAAAGGTGAGCAAGGAGTGATGGGAGTTCCTGGTGTTACTGGTGTGAAGGGAGAAAGAGGGCCATCTGGTCCAAAAGGAAACACTGGACCAACAGGTAAATGATCCACTTTCACATAATATCCAGACTGCTCACTAGTTACCAGATATGTGCTTTTGTGTTTTTTGTTTTCTGTCTTGGTCATTACATTATCCTTCTGTGCTTCAGGTGTTCAGGGAATCCCAGGAGACCAGGGTCCTCTTCCAATTCCCATCAGAATTCCAGGAGAGAGAGGCCCTCCAGGTCCGCATGGTATCCAAGGACCAAAGGGGGTCAGAGGGGAAACAGGGCCACAGGGCCCCCCTGGGGATACAGGTTAGTTATTCTAATAAAACATTTGTTGTTGTTAGCTTAGTGGCTGCAGCGAATGCTAAATCCCTGGTTTGATTCCGGCCTTGGGGCTTTTGTTGCATGTCATACCCCTTTCACTCTCTCTCTCTCTCTCTCTCTCTCTCTCTCTCTCTTTCCCTTTCTCTCTCTCTCTCTTTCTCTCTCTCTTTCCCTTTCTCTCTCTCTCTCTCTTTCTCTCTCTTTCTCTCTCTCCCCCATTCTTCTGTCAAAAAAGGGTGAAAATGCTAAAAAAAAAAAACATTTTGTTGTTGAACATCACTAAGTGACAGCAACATACATTTTTTTCTGTACAGGGTTCATGGGGCCGATTGGGCAGAAGGGCATGCCTGGGATTGGTGGTAGATCAGGAACGCCTGGATTTCGTGGAGAGCTTGGAAAAACGGGCCACCCCGGTCTGCAAGGCATGGAAGGTGCGTTTCACACAGTGGGGCAGGTTAGGATAATACACCTTGATTAAAGGATTTAAAGTAGGTGGCGACGTAAGCAGGGAACCAAGTACCAAGAGGCTTTTCCTTGTTATTTTTTGTGAAAGCCAGTTTAGTAAATGATTAAACACTAGTAATTACTAAGTAATTGTCTTAGCATAGATGGTGGACAGGGTTTGAGGGAAGCCAATGGAAGCATTAGGCCACATGCATGGAGGCATCCTATTTACAGATAAAGTCTACAGTGATGGATGGATTGCATGGTGCAGATTCCAGCGGTCTTACACAGTGATCATACACATTGATCAAGTGTGTACAGTATGGGTATGTTTGAATTCATTATGTAATCGATAATTAGTCCATTCCTCAATAGGTCACCGTGGAAACCCTGGTATCCGCGGTTTACCTGGTATGCCGGGCCGCAGTGTCAGCGTGGGTTACTTGCTTGTGAAACACAGTCAATCAGAGCAGACGCCCATGTGTCCTGTGGGCATGCCGAAACTGTGGGACGGCTACAGTCTGCTGTACTTCGAGGGCCAGGAGAAGGCCCACAACCAGGATCTTGGTAAGTCAGTGTGAAGTATGAAATTGTTTTACAGTATGTTGTTGTTCTTGGTGAAGCTCTGTAGAGTTCACATATGATTTTGGTATGGGGATTTTCACTAGAATGGTCATCAGTGCATTGTCTAGACATATGCCAGTGTGAGTTTGTTAGAGTACCGTCTTGTCAGATCAGACGTTGGGATCCAATGAACCAAAAGACATTCCACGGACCATTCGGACCAGCCGTTGTCCTCATTTTTAAATCAATGTTACCAGATTTTGTCTCTAAATTAATTAACTATGCATAAGAGGCAGAACATCTCTAAATGTGAGAAATGCTAAAATCAGAAAAGGAATTTGGCAAACGTTAATCTCCAGTCTTATATCAGTGCTGTTTTTACAAAAGTTGATACAATAGGTTACAGTACTTGAGTAAATGTACTTAGTTGCATTCCACCACTGATAAAGACTGGGAAACTATTAGACTTTTGTATAAAAACTTGTCACACCACACATGGTTACATTTCCAGATGATAAAATACTTTCTCCGATTTTGGAACTTTGGAACTTTTTGGACAAATTAAAAGTTGACTACATATAGATCTTGGACTATAATACATTTTTTTTGTATTTTTCTTTTTCTCCTACTTTTAATGTTTTTAGTAATTGTGTCACCCTTATTTAATGTAGTTTAACAATTGTGTAAAATTACTTTAAATTGAGTTTTGTGTATGAAAATGTGTGCCGTTTTGCAAAGTATATTTGGTTGTTTGTCCTTTTCAGGTTTGGCTGGCTCCTGCCTCCCACGGTTCAATAGCATGCCCTTCCTGTACTGCAATCCTGGAGACATTTGCTACTATGCCAGCAGAAATGATAAGTCCTACTGGCTGTCGACGACTGCTCCTCTTCCCATGATGCCTGTAGAAGAGGGAGAGATCAAACCGTACATCAGCCGCTGCTCAGTATGCGAAGCTCCATCAGTTGCCATCGCCATTCACAGCCAGGACATCACCATCCCACAGTGTCCTGCGGGCTGGCGCAGCCTGTGGATCGGCTACTCCTTCCTCATGGTGAGTTCTGGCCTTCCTACGAACGTGTATAAATGGCTTGTTCCAAACAGTGAAGAAAAGGTAGCACATCTTATCACTTTTTGGAACATGCCTATTGGATTTTGGGTTTAGATCTCAAAAATGTCCATTCTTGAAGCGCAACCTTCTTTTTCAACTCCGTGGATAAAGGGCCATTTGCAAACTACCAAACCCAAAGACAATGGTCAATAAGATTTATCAACCATTGGTAACTAATAATGGGTACTACTACTCAGCTTGTGAAAATAGTTGTATAATGTATTCTTTAGCTCTGGAGGAGCTTTGGGAAATTTAAAAGAATCTCAAATTGGAGACTATAGATTTATAAGAAAAAGCCTACGATACAAACTGGGAATGTGGACACTGAGGGACGTGAGCGTTTCTTAGACAAGGAAGGTCTCATGAAACGTCCCCCGTCTTGCTGTGCTGTGGGAGGTGTGGGAATGCAGCGTTTTTCAAACTTGACCCATGCTAGTGACTAAAAGTCACAATATCTCTGCTGCTTTTAGACCGCTTTTTTTCCATCTTTCTTTTCCTCGTCCCTAAACTTTATGAAAGTACAATACTAAATTGTTAAAGACCCACTTAGGCCTCCTTTTCTCATAACATTGCCTCTTGTTACAAAGAGGTCACCACTTTTCATCTACCCTCTATTGTTGTATGGGATTTTGTTTCCTATTATTTGTCATTAATTTGGGCTACATTATGTGCCATAGCAAACAAATGTCTTTGCACAACAAAGCAATCCAACATATTCTGTGTAAAATCCGACCTGATTACAATCAGTGTACAGTAGTTTGTCAGGCAAGGCTGCCGATATTCTCTATTTTTGTCATTGTCAACAAATCCAAAACATTTTCAAACCAACAATGCATTTGCCCGTCTCCTAATACTTTCTGATTTTCCCACCCTGTCTGTGGCATTAATATCCAGCCTATTCATTTCTACGGAGGATGAAAATATTTCAAAATGAGTCATAAACATATATTATTATTTTGAAAAAGGTAATTTATCAAAACAGCTGGTTGCTATGTTGTTTTTAGCAAACGTTTCTCCAACAGGAGTAAATTGTGTATTTGTTGGGAACTATTTTCCGCTGTGGGTTTAGTGGCTACAGAGATAATACTTAGTGAGTTGATGAATCATTTGTTGGTTTGGTCTTTTCATGGGATTTGGTGACAACAAGAAAAACACACAATATCAATAGACTTTTCCTTTAAAATGTTACATGTTACCAAACCCTTTAGTGTACATTTGACTTCACACCTGCCTCATTTCCCCTCTCACCTTTGTCTCTACAGCACACAGCAGCAGGAAATGAAGGAGGGGGTCAGTCCTTGTCGTCACCTGGCTCCTGCCTGGAGGACTTCCGCACAACACCATTCATTGAGTGTAATGGGGCCAAAGGCACATGCCACTACTTTGCTAACAAGCAAAGCTTCTGGCTAACCTCCGTAGACCAGTCGTTCCACACTGAGCCGGCATCAGAGACGCTCAAAGCAGGCCAGCTCCTGTCACGCATCAGCCGCTGCCAAGTCTGCATGAAGAACTTGTGAGAGACTCTAAAGTAACGCCGACACAAAGAAGTTGTTGCAGTAAAAGTGGTCTAGTGGCGTCTCTCTATCCATTCACTAAACCAAACAAAGGGGGATCTGAAATACTTATTTAGATCAATGTAAATGGGAAACATTCTCCCAGAACCACAGAGCTCAGTTATGCAATGACTGTGTGATGCCTTGAGCTTTGAGTGCAATGCCCCGCTGTAGAAAGAAACAGGAGAAGCCCCATTATGAAGTCAACAGCATTATGGGAATACAAGTATTTGTGGATAAAATGTGGATTGGTGCTTACTCTTTAACTTATTACCTCAGCTAAGATCACAAATTGTAAACGATCAGAGGCCGTACACTACAGCTAAACCAAAGACTCCCATGTGTATGCACTGCTTCAGTTTATCTAGATGTTTTTATTGTTTAGGGTATACAGCCCACCATAAAGCCACTAACACTGCTTCTCAGCCATATGAAGAATGTGTCTTGAACAATTGTGGTTGATACTATTGACAGTATTATCCTGCTTTTATACCATTGCTCTTACAAAACCTTTTATAATCCGAGCTTTCAAACTGTTTGTCCATTTTATGCATTACTCAACTATTGCAAAAAAGTCATCTTTAACTCTTATTTTTTCATACACCATATGTTCACACAATGCACTGATTCTTTGTATTTATACCAGCTGAATGAACTTGACCCCCCTCCCTTAGAGTTTAAACATATACCTTGTCTAATAGTACTCATGTCACACTTATTTTCCTTTACAAATCTACTAATTATTGAACTGTCCCGAGTTGCCAACACGACAGAATGTAAACGGCTCGAATCAAAGGTCTGACTGCAGCAAATCCATGCTGTGGTCACTTGGGATAAGTTAGAGTGTATTACACAATTTAGAAAATAGGTCAAATGTTCTACTTCTCCTAGATCCACTTGTTTGAAAATAAACTGTTTGATTCAACCAGGAATATACTGACAATTAACTGTAATGTAATATTGGTCATTTTCCTTCCATTATTTCATTGGATTGTAAAGATTAAAAGTTGTTTGTTATAGTTCTGACTGTATCATTTTACTCTCACAATATTAACCTTATCTGGCAGTCAGCAAAATAAAAATATGTATTATGACAGCATAGTTAAAAATTCTACAGGTTTATTAACACAATAAAAAAAGATCCAAAAGTGCCAAAAAATATAAAGATCTGTATCAATGCTAGTAACAAAGCATAAAAGAAAACAAAAGTGTGATTTGTGGAAACCTTAAAATACAACTGTAATAAACAGTGCCACCAACATAACAATTAGTGCTGATAATTTCTCAGTCTCAGTTCTCAGTCCAAAACCTTAACAAAAAGCAGTGGTTGACTTCTTATGTGTGTTATTTGCCCACAGGCACGTCTTTGGGATACAAGTGTGGTTCAGTCATTGGGTTGAAAGGCTTTAAAGCGTAGAGCTATAACGCAACATTCGTTTATTTCCCTTCCTTCAAATGTCAGCGGACACTATGAATGCTAGCTGCTTTTCCGGACAGAATCAAGAATGTGTGTTTGTGTTACTGGGAGGTCATTAATGTTGGTTCTCAGTCGAGGCAAATAAGTAGTACCATCACAGTATGTATTCAGTACACATCAACCTCTTGATTTTCCTTAGTTAAAAACAAGTCTCTGCTGGTAACAAACTATAGCCCCTAGCAGCAGGCAGATCTGGCCCGCTTGTTGCCGGCCCCTCTGCACTCCTCCAGGTCCACTGTAGGAGACTCCTGGTTCTCGTTTCTCTTCCTTAGGATGGAAGGCAGCACCAGATCAAACAATGCCTCAAATAGAGTGTCCACATTGTAGCCCGTCTTGGCACTGGTCTCAAAGCACATCTTCTCTGCAGGCAGGCTGCTCTTTTCCTCAAGGCCCTTGTAGCGTAGTATTCTCCCATAAAAAGCCACTGCATCCTCAAGGTTGACCTGTTTGTGTAGTGTTATCCCAGAAAAGGAAGTAGGGGATGCCGGGGGTGTGGGGCAAGCAGATAACAGTTGTGGTTCTGTCCTCTTGTCCTCACACTCAGACGCCAAATCTGAGTCCTGGGACAGCAGGGCTTTAGAGTCTGTGAGATCAGCCTTGTTGCCCACTACCATGTAAATGCAGTCATGGTTAGCAGTATCAGTCAGGGACAGGAAGCGCTCCTCCAGTTCAGCTAGGCTCTGCCAGTTGGTGACGTCATAAGTGAGGATGACAGCGGCTGCACCTCGACAGTACATTGAACCCAACCCGTGGAACTGTTCACGACCTGAGGAGACAGAGAGAAGTCTGACCCATTTCAAACTTGGAAACAGCCATGAAAAGCACTGCAGAACACAGAGAAGTTGTGCAAGACGGTCAGCAGTTTGTAAACAGAAACAACCTTTGTTGTTGAAACATGCAGGATTCTTGAAAGGGCTTTGAAGACTGGGGGCCTCTCTTGAATAATACCAGTTCATCAGGTACAACTAAGTTGTTGTTTTTTTTATAAGTAATTGTTTAAAAAAAAAAAAAAGTCAGAAAATTGGGGGGAAATCAACATTAAAATGTTCCAGAGCCCAATGAAGATCTTCAAATACCTTGTTTTATCCAACCAACAGTCCAAACCCTACATATGTTGAGTTCATTATTATTGCAAATGCTCATATTTGAGAAGCTGGAAACGGAATGATTTGATTATCAAAAAAAATTTCTGTCAGTCGACTAATTGATTAATCAACTAATCATTCCAGCGATAATGCTATCTCAAGTGTATATTCAATGCACAATACACTGAAGATCTGATGTAAGAAGTTTGCTTTATTTCTTCTTTTTTTTACCATACTATTGGCTGAGTCACAAAACATGTGCTTCTGGAAATTACTATTGTATGTAAGTTTGAAAAAAAGAAGGTTAAAGCATGAGGAGTCACGTCTTCCTTTCCCACCCGTCATGTGACTATTAAGAGGAACAGGGTAGGCAGCTTAAAACGCCTTCATGGGGTTTTGAAACTAAACTAAAAAAGGAGCATTATCAGCGAGAAAATCAACAGACAGCCTGTTAACAATGTGCTGAGCCAAACATTGGACAAGTTTAAGTAGAACCCTTATAACGGCAACTCTTCCAAAGCTTTATGGCCGACACTGATCAGTCAGCAGCAGTAACCCTAAAATGACTCAGCACTGATCTGGCATTTCTCTACCACAGTGACTGAATAAGAAAACGCAACAGCCTTCAGTCAGGGGTCATGCAGTTGGAAAACACAGACAGGAAATGGCTGGTGACATGGTCAGGCTTTCCTTATCTCTGTGGCTCACCAACTCTACTTTTACCTAAGAGGGTTTACCGGAATTCTTTTTTCACAATGACAGAATGTAGTGCAGTTATAAGCTTATTCATCAGCAGTAGCTAGAAGAATCAACAAAATACTGCCGCCATAGTCAACATTAGTGTATTTAAAGTGAAAGACTTTCTCAAATCATGTGATCCCTGGGGCTTCTGGAAAAGCATAAATTTCATATCGTCATCATTTAAGTTCACTGGGTTTTTCAGCAACTTATTTAAAACATATCCGTTAACACCATTTCATGAATCATTTGATTCATCTGATAGAATAAGGTCCTTTGCCGTTTATCTGTTGACATGCAGGCTGCAGCACATGTAAACAAGCTTACCTACTCATTTAACTGACACATGTTTTAGTAAGAATCCGTGCAGCGTAGTGTTAGAGGCTTTGCGTTTACTTGGAATTGATTGTCTTTTATCGAAGCATTAGCGGTGGTTGTTATTCCTAAAGCCTCCATCACAGGCAGCTCATAATAGATGTTTGTCTCTGTATGTGTGAGCGTTTCTGCAGAAGCCAATGGCAATGGCTTTGATTGGGTCAGACGAGTCCAATGTTGAGTAATACGGACTAAGGCAAAGGTCACTGTGATTTTATAACTTCTGTGTTGTTCAGCAAGCAGGAAACCCTGAGTGAAGGAACTTATTATGTGTAGCGATACAATTTTAATGAATCAGTATTAAGGTCACTGCAGAATATAGAGGGCCTTGAAGTGCTTGTTAAGGAAGCATGCAGCTGCATGGTGGGTGATTTTCTGTTAGCGCAATAAAAATACAAATGTTAACGATTAAGGGATAGATGTGGTGTTAACTCATTACTTTACAAGGGCTAAAAATGCATTTTAGCACATGAAAAACAACAAAAACTGAAAAAACAGTTACTGTCATTAATGAATCAATCATTTTCCAATTAATTAATTTATATTTATTTTAAATCTGACATCTTTGTTATCAACTTATCAGAAAGTTAAAGAAATATATGCATCATTATAATTGATTAAAGTATAGCATTTATAATTAAATTTAAACTGATATGAGATTGAGCACTACACCCTGAGGAATGCTCAAGCCGACACGCGCTGGTGTATTTTTAATATCTTGCCCTATTTATTATAGGCCTTTCACTCAATTTTTGTAACCAAACATAAGTGCCTGGACATTATTTTTATGACTTCATAATGGTCATAAATCGTCTTCCCTTTTTGGATTTGATGTTTACTTGATAAAATTGATCCAAAAAAATGAACTTTGACTAAGTGACGACAGACCTTGCTTTCATAACACTTTATTTTATGTTTTAGAAAAAGTCCCTTTTTAAACAATACATTGAGTTGTTTATGATTTTTGTCATCATATTTTTTATTTTATATATTTGTACCATTACATTGAACTGCCATCTTTCTTTTAAGATTAAGCTTCAAAATTCAAAACTTGTAGAAAATAACTTTGGACTAACTATATGTATTGTTCAACGAATGATTTAATATTAGCTTATGTGTTGTATTTTTATCCAGTTTTGACCTGAAATGTTTTAATTGTGCAAACCTATAGAACATGATATTGTTAATTGTTTCAGATCTTAATCTATATTTGTTTACATGTGAGAATAACATTATTTATATATCAGAGGCGGATTTGTAGAGGGTCAGTTTTACGGTCACGTACCAGAGATTGCCACAAGTGGTGGGATTACGCGTTATCAGGTAAACAAACACAAATAAACAGGAGGAAGGAGACTTAATAAGAGTTTAAAATAAAAGATGAAGAAGTCTAGTCTAGTAAAGAAAATGAGGTATTACCGGCAGTGTCCCATATTGAGATATTGTAAGGTCCCCACTGTTTGAGGAAAAATGCCCCTCCAACGGTGCTGATGGTGTCTCTGAACTTTCTCTCCATGTACCTGTGGAGCAGCGACGTCTTCCCCACGTTCATGTCTCCCAGGAGAACAACCTTGACGTCGGGCTTCTTCATCTTCGACAGCTCGGGCATGACGCTGGATCGCGTCCCGGTACAGTGGCGCTTTATCCTCTCTAAATCTTATAAAACAAACTCGGTCTAGCTCCTAAAACTGTCAGACTGGTCGCGAATTCCTCTTACATTCCTCTCATATGAACGAAAGTGGATTCAACTATCCAGCGTAGGCTCGTTCTCATAATGTTGCCTGAATCTGAACTTCAAAAAGTAACTGAAGGGAAACAGGAAATAGGCAAGGGGGTCGGCCTCTCCCTGTGGCGCCATTTTGATGCTACCAAACCATCACCCGCCGTTAGCAGTCCATTGACTGCCATATATTTAGGCGCCACTTTGACAGTGAATAACTTTACACCTGACGCGTTTAAAGACTCTATTTGTCCGTTGTTTATTTCTAAAGAAACACAACAATGTATGAAAGGCTCCATTACCTTGTATCTCACGTTGTGGCTCCGTAGCAGACGTTTTTGTAAAAATGATAGACAGTTAAGGGCTTTCTCCCTGGCAAACGACTGTGTCATAACCACGCGACTTACTGTCGCACAGTACACACCTCTCCCCCCTACATGACACCGTGGGGTCCCTGAGCAGCTCCTTCAGCAGCAGACTGATACACCGACGGTGTAAGAAGGAGAGGTACAGCAGGTCGTTCATCATTGTTTTTTTAAAGAGTAGAAGAAGAATAAGTAAATACCATTGCATTTTGTCAGCCGTGGAGAGGTACCTGTAGTGAAATGGCTTCGAGTGACGACCAAAAACACTTGTCTTTTACTGTGACCAATTACTGTTTAACATGTTACAGTTTTACAAAAAACAAAGTGAGCAGATGGACATGTTTTACATCTAGCATCTTACATTCATCTCAATAAGCTAGCAAGAGTACACAACAGAAAACTTCCGTGTAGTCTCCTTCAAAATAAAAGCACTTCCTATGATGATTTGCAGTAAAACTAAATTACTGTTAAAACAAATAAGGTTATGTACCTATTCACATATCAGCTGTAAATCAAGTACTGTAAATAATTTAAACAGTGAGTTTTAATCACACTATAATTGCCAATTTCCTACAAACTAACTTTAGTTTTAAACTAAACAAGATGATTTTTTGTTTTGTTTTTCTTTTAAAACATTTCACAAAATCCAGCAAAAATAAAAAGTGTAGCAACACATCAAATGTTCTTGGAACATTAAAAGTTCCCATTTGTTTATGCATTGTTTATTATAACATTAATATGCATTCCCTGACTGTATACACTCTATGACTAGAAATGGCGAGAGATGCCCAAGCCCTACATATCCGGCTCTACCTTTGAGAAAATGAAAGCTCAGATGAGCTTAAATCTGCTCTTTATGACATCACAAGGAGCAAGGTTACCCCCCTTTTCTCTACTTTGCCCACCCAGAGAATTTGGCCTGCCCACAAGAAAGAGAGAGACATCGTGCAAACACCCCACCCTCCACCTCTTTTTTCTTGTTTCGACTTCCTGTCCCCACAATTTGCGGTGTGCTGAAAAAATGAAAAATATAAACTCTGCGTATTTTCTCCAGAGGGCTGCGGATCGCCGGAGCTGGGATGGAGTCGGAACGCAGCCATTCCGCAGTCAGTGAAAAGACACACATTGACTTTAATAGAAACCTATTGACTCCGCCGCCGGTCTGGCGCGGATCCGCAGCCATTCCGCAATTGGGGGAAAATAGGGGTCAGGAAATCTCATTGTGGAACTGGCTCTAGTGCAGAGGTGCCCAAATTCTTTCATATCACGGGCCAGAAACAAATGTTGATGTTGAAAAATAACGTAACTCTTGCCATTTTCCATAGACAAAACGCACTTGTGTAATTTTAATGGGAAGTTTGGCAGCACTGTGCTTTACAGCCTAGTTACTTTTTGTGAAGTGTGATTTTCCTAGCACACGTTATGCGTGCAATTATTTCTGAGCAAAGAAATGTTGTGAGGAATAAGCATGTTTAGGATTTACTGTAAGGCTAAAATATATCTGCATCTACAAACATACAGCCCAAATGTTCAGGTCGGACATTGTACATGTACACCTGCTATGAACAGACTGCCAGCCTATTTGAACATAGTAATAGTGTGTATACACTCACACTCTCTAGAATGAGTGTCAAACAGAAATCTTGCTAACAAAATGCACATATCTCACATTCAAATGTAGTCTTATCTTATCTGTTTCACCAGGGGGAAATATCACATTTACCAAACTAATACGGGGATAAAATAGAGACATGGAAACAGTTTCAAACCCAGAGATACATAAAAGTTGAAAAAAAATTAAACAATTTCAAAACAATATAAAGGAAATGTCCATGTGCTTGTTATTATTTTTATACTACTTTATTATTTTAACTGGAACTGGTGTTATTAAGCTTTTTGCAGCTAAGATGGCTCGGAATAGTAGCTAATGTTGCAAGAGGTTTGTGTATGGATCTGTTATCATTTTAGATTGAATGAATGAATGAATGAATTTAGATTGAATTGTAGTAGAACTCAACTGATCCGAGTTTATGATACTAGAGACTCGCGTATCGTGAGTCAATTTAAAGACTCGGGTTAAAGACCTGAGTGAATCACGACACGAACAGGTTAGATGCAGCTCTGTTGACAGATTTCAACCTATGATTTCAACCTACTAGGATTCTGGGAATTTGATTTTTCCGAGGCACCTTTAAATGCATCATAAAATGTTTCTTCCTGTACTGGGGCATTGTACTGTCAAGTCAAGGCTCCTCATGATCAGGATCATTTGTGTTCAGTTGTCAGCGTTTAAACGCAGCTCCAGTTTAGGTAAGAAGGACTGTGTACAACAAGGGGGGCTGGAGGATGATAAAAACATGGCGCACGAGGTTCAGATGCTCGTCTTTTGCTTTATCACAGTTGCTCTGTCGATTGTCGTCACATTGGTCTGTTTGAACGAGAAAGGTAAAGTGGAGAGAAAACATTGCGACATTTTATGTCATTGCAGTGGCCTGTAGGTTAGCTGTCATGTTAGCTAAGCTACACGCCGTTTATTGGTCGATAAGTCGACACATGGAAGGTTTCATAAAGGTCTCTAGGACCCCGCAGAAACATGGGCGGAGGAGCAGGCGGAGAAGGTGAAGTTACCCTCAGACTACTGATCAGAGGTCAGTTTGGAATTCCACCAATGAAGGTTAGGGTTGTGAAAAGGGCTTGGGACACCGATCCTCAGTCAGTTTATCTCAAAGTACTGAGCTACGCATTTTGCTAGCGACGTAAAATGAGAGGCTTTAGCTAGCATACAAAGAGTTTATATATATTGTAAGGTTACTTACAATATATTGTAATGGTTCGCAAGTTGAACACTATCATTATAACCCTCACAAGTCTTTCTAAGCTACCTAGCTTGCTAAATGGCCAGTTGTTGCTGTCTGGGATAGCGGCGCCCCGCATCAAATATCCAGACTAGGCGTCCATCATAATCCGCAGTGTCAACATCTCCACTCGAACTCCTTGTGGTGCAGGTTATTCCGTAAGCAAGCCCGTTTGGATCCGCTATGCAAGCGAACACAACGCGGGGCTTCTTGTGGTCGGACGTAGAGACGAGGACCTTGTTGAACATCTGGGGGGAGCAGGACATTCAGACGGCGCTGGATGGAAACTTCCGAAACAGCTTCGTGTACCGCGACGTTTCCCGGAGGCTGGGGGTAATGGGGTTTGAAAGGACGCCGGAGCAGTGCAGGGTGCGGATCAAAAGCCTCAAGAGACAGTACTTGTTAGCAAAGGAAGGTAATCTACGGAACAACGGGCAGTATCACAAGATTTGTAAGTTTTATGACACCATGGAGATGATTTTGAGCAACCGGCCCGCTCTTGACCCCCAGGAGTTTATAGACAGCGGGGCGGGGGGAGAAGAGGCCGTGGATCATGATGGCCTGGAGGAAGATGGAGAAGATGCTCAGGATGCATACTCGGAGAGCACAGGGGAGTGTCCTTATCCTGCAGAAACTGAAGTGAAGTTGGAATACCCAGCTGTTCCCATCCCCATTCCAGTTAAAGTGACAATGGGCAATAACAGTAAGTCTTCCCTCCTTGTCCACACTCAGTGGTTCTTCTATGTTTGGTGGATAATTTCTAATACCATGATTATTTGATTATAGATTTTGCTCAAAGATGCATCACATAATGTCTCACCCCACTCTACTTTAGGCACTTCAGTAAGACCGCATAACAGCGGCCAGTCGACCAGTAATCTATCAACCAAAACACCTAAACGGCAGAGAAAGCGGCGTGCTAACTTCCCCATGGAGAAACTAATGGAGCAGTTCCTGGAGCAGAGCGCCCAGGCTGAGGACAACTTTTATCGGATGGAGGAGCAGCGCTTGCAGGCAGAAGACCGCCGTAGGGAAGCCGAACACGCCAGGGAGCTGCACATGCTTCAGATGCTCGGTCAGATGTTCTCCAGCATCTCCTCCACCAGACCCGGCTCTGCAGCCACTCCCTGTAAAACAGCTCCTCCTGCCCGTGCTCCTGTGTTCTCCAGTGCCTCCCCATCATGTACACAAGGCCAGTCAAGTCATCTCAGACGCCCTTCACCCCAGACAGACTGTTGCACTCAACAAAGTCAACTATTGAACACAGATCCCCAGGCATTAGGTATTAGTTTCGGTGTCATGTGCAGCCTCAAGGTGACAATTAAAGGCATATCAGCTGTAATGCGAAGGCTCAGTGATGGAGCTCCAGTACAAAGTTTTTCCTTAGTTAGGTGGTTTGTTTGTTTATTTATTTTTAAGATTATTTTTTGGACATTTTTAAGCCTTTATTGTTGGAGTTGAACCCGGGCCTGCTGCATCAAGGAGTAAACCTATATATATATAATATATATTATATATATATATATATATAGGTTTACTCCTCGGTGCAGTTAGGTGGTTTATCTTTATTCACAGTACATCATTATCTCTGTATTTGTTGATTTTATTGTGAAACTGATGTCATCTTATGTTTGTGTAAAGGAAAAAAGTAGTAGTATCTCACACTTTAAAACTGACGCTTTGTTTATTTCCTCAGTGTTTGAACGCTACTACAGTTTGGGGTCTACATCACACAGAAGCATGGATGATGACATCCTCTCACTAGTAAAAAGCATAGTCCCTCCACTGACATCCAAAAAGCACAAGGGACAAGATGGACGTATTGGGATCATCGGAGGATGCCAAGAGTATGTCACACAACTTGTCCTCAATGTCAACATCATTCACCAAACAATAGCCTTATTTTTATTCTATAGCACATTTGCCCTAATTCTTTTCATCTCCACTCTCTAAAGCTATACTGGAGCTCCGTACTTCGCCGCCATCTCAGCGTTGAAAGTGGTAGGCAGTAATTCTAATGATGTATCATTAATGTTACCCAGTCTAAAAGTATCTTTTTTTAAAGTTAAGGTTTAGTTCTGGTGCAGTGATGGTTCCTTTGTCTTGTATTTAGGGGGCTGACTTGTCTCATGTGTTCTGCACAAAAGATGCTGCAACTGTAATCAAATCATACAGCCCTGAGCTCATAGTTCATCCTGTTCTGTAAGTACAGATCCACCTGGACCAATTATCATCTGAATATAATTTTGACAGGACATTCTTTCATAGGATCTTCTGACGGGTGTTTCTTTTATTTTGTCCACACCAGTATTAATGACAGTAGGCTAAATAACAGAGCTGTTTGCATAATGCAATTAAGTTTTACAGCACCACAACCTAAGTCTTACAAAATGATCACAAAGTTGAATCAACACCTCTCTAAACCGCAAAACATTTTAACCTTTTTGTAAGTTGGATTTATTGCATGACTGTTGTATTAGACTGCATTAGCTTTAGCTAAACAGGAAACTATATATATGCTTCATAGAAACATGCCAAAACTGTATTATAGTAGTAAATACCATATGTCACAAACAATAACTCAAACAAGCTCTTCTAGATTTTGACAAATATGCAGATACAGTGGCATGTATGCATCTTCCTTCCCCTGTGTGTGCACGGTTGCCATGGTAAAAATGAATTCATAAAACCTTTTATTAATGAAAACCAGGATGACGCACAAGGCATAAAAAGGAAATAGCTTTTGGAAACAAGAACATAACCAGGACTTTTCGTATTTTGTGCAGTCAAACACATCTAACATTGTGTGTGTGTCTGTGTGTGTTTGTCTGTGTGTCAAGGGACAGTCCTAATGCAGTGGAAGAGATTGAAAAATGGCTCCCAAGACTTCACGGCCTTGTGGTGGGACCAGGTCTAGGGAGAGAAGACGTATTACTGAAAGCAGCCAAGGCATGTGGAAAATATTCACTATTGCACCCTTGTACTCAAAACAGTCTCTTACAAAATGGAACAAAACTCATAGTTTTTAACAGTTGTTTGATAAAATACACTGATGGATTTAAGCTGCGAAACACAGCTCCTCATGTTTGTAGCTCCTTGTGACGGATATATCGGTCACAATTACAATTTTATTTCCAAGAAAGCATGGCTTGTAGACTTGTGAGAGTGTCGTATTGGTGATTCCAACTTTCTCTGAAAGAAGCACATTTGCTCTGCTGCTTAGGCGACACTGAATTGTAGCCTAACTTTGATTAGACTGATGAAACAGGTATATGTGTATGTACAGTATATAAATCTAAAGATATGTATATGTAAAGATTTTGTGTAGCTCTGCCTTAAAGCAAAAGTGTTTGACTATTTTATAGTAATGAACGTCTGTTCCATTCAAGCCATTGCAAAATGAGTTGATTCAAAGCTATTGAAGCATATTGACTCCACAGAACTCTTTGTATTTCCCAGTATGGCTATGTTTACAAAATGGTGTAGTCTGGCGACTTTTGTGCGCAGCAGCTCGAGTGATGCGTTTTACATCACTCCTGAGAAAGAACATCAGCAGCGTTCAGCTTTGGAGATAAAGAGGACATAAAAATGACAAGATAATTGTCTCTTCTGTAGAGTCCATGTTCTTTAGTTTTTTTTTTTTAATCCTCCGTGCCCTCCTTGATTTAACAGGATAAACACTACTAGGAACTGTGTGGAGGAGGGCTGAAGTTGGTGCACTTGCGTCATGTGGATGCGCTGACAGTGTTGTTGTCATTACTTAGAATGCCTCATGGGGGCGACAGAAACTACGCACTATGGCTTTAAGAGAACATGACAGTGTGCTTGTTGGACCAACAGTACCTAAATAAAATATATAATTTACATTATGGCTTGATAACACTTTTTTCTTTCTATTTTAGGAGGTGATAGAGAAGTCTAAAGCAAGAGATATCCCTATAGTCATTGATGCAGTAAGTCTCAAGTTCCAGCTGTTGAACAGATGGGATTTTATTTGCAAAAGCTGTACGCAATCACCTAGTGTGTGTCGTTTGTTTGTTTTCAACAGGACGGCTTATGGCTAGTTACACAGCAACCATCTGTTATTCAAGGGTACCATAAAGGCATCCTTACACCTAACTTCATGGAGTTCACTCGACTGTATGAGGCACTGGTGGGTCTTTCTGCAGAGTTGATTCAGTTAACAATTGATAGCTTCTGTGTGTTATTGTATGTGTGTTTACGTTATTCCTGTGTTTGCTGTCTCAGCACCACGAACCCATGAACAGCACTGATCATCAACGCAGCGTCATGCAGCTCAGTGTAGCCATGGGCAACCTCACTGTGGTGCTAAAAGGAGAACAGGATCTCATTACAGACGGCACCAAGGGTTAGTGTCAAGTCCTTATATAGTAGGAAAACAATAACACTTTAGCAAACTTTAGAGCTCTTTTTCTTTTGTGACTGTGATCTTATGTTGTGACTTCTTGTCTTCAGTGATCTCATGCAGTGTTGAGGGCAGTGGGAGAAGATGTGGTGGACAGGGAGATCTTCTATCTGGATCTATGGGAGTTTTGGCACACTGGGCCCATGCTGCCTCTGCAGCTGGAATGGGCAGAAGGTGAAGACAAGATTGTCTGCTTGTGCATTTAGTTTTAATAGTAGTGTATAGCACCTTTTTAAAGGACCATACCAGTGTTTTTTTTATGTTCAAACACATTACAAACTGCATACACTGCATTTTGTGAACTACATGTATTTATAAAACATTCTGTAAGTTTTATTTTATTAAGTACAAGGTAAATATAGAGTTAGATATATCTCTATTGTGATGATTTGCTGCTTTTCTTAATCTTGTGTGTAAGCTAAATATCTTTGGGTTATTGGACAGAAAAACAATACATTGAAAATTGGGCTCTGCTATGGGAAACTTGTTTACTATGTTCTGGCATTTTATAGATAAAACAATCAGACTAATTGATAATTAAAATATCTTATTTGCAGCCCCCATGTATTATTGTCACATGATCATGCATTAGGGAATCGATCAGGACTTAAACCCACAGTCTGGTATTTTGAATCGTAATATGATAAATACATGTTAAGTAAATGTGTGTCTCTATGTTTCCTAATCCATAATTTTTTTTCCCTCCTCCAGTTTGAACCCATCAGTGGTTGCAGCATTCGGTGCCTGTTCTCTTACAAGACAGTGCAACAGTCAAGCATACCAGCGACATGGCAGGTCCACCACCACATCAGACATGATCCAGGAGATTGGCACAGCCTTCAAAAAGCTATTTGAAAGCTGAAAACGAGTGAAATTGTTGTTTTAAAATCTATAAATACATACTCAATTTTGCAAAACTACTCTTGTAGCCTTTGGCTGAACCAGTCGAAAATGTTCTCTTCAAGCTGTAATTGATTTAATGTTAGAGAGGTGTGGACTAGCCTTTTAAAGACAGCTCTCAAAATCTGGTGCAAAAGAAATATCCACACTGACTTGTTGTTTGAAGAGTATAAAATTAACCCTAGAAGAAAATAAACAAACAAATGTGTCTTCCATATCTCAAGTATTATCTATGAATGCATTTACCAAACGTGCTGAGGTAGTTATATTTTTCACAACCCACCAAAGGAAAGAGTAATGTGGCCACTGTAAGACAGAAACTTGATTGCATTTTGAAATAAATAATAAATAAAATTTTGTGTCTGTGACTTTTTGACGTTCCTAAAAAGCCTTCATTGTAACGTAAATGTTTGCCACAGTGGGGCAATATTGACTTGGATCATGGAAAAGTACCATAGACGCATGTTTCTTACCCTTGCATCTTAATGCATCCACGCACTGCACAAGAGAGATACTGCCAAAGCAAGGGGCATTGTGTTAGTTGTGTATAACAGATTGGTAATATATATAGTAACGTTAATGATACAAAATAGGAGTCTGACATTAATGCTAAAAGCCAAGTTAATTCACGTGTAATTGTGGTTATAGCACATAGACATTTGATCAGGCGCTTTAGCTAGCTGTTAGCTAGCTAGGCTAGTATTAGGACCTACGCTGTTACAGCGGTCTACTCACACGACCGCGTTAGCAACAGCAGCAAGAGGAGCTACACCACGGAGTGCTAAACGTTTGCTGCAGAAAAACTAGCAACAAATATCAACATAAGTAAGTTCATCTGCCAGCCTCCTATCTACCAACTAGATGAGTCAAGCTGTGTTGAATGTTTTGCAGTGATTCTAATGTGAGTCGTTTATTTAGTAACGAAATGCGTTAAAAGCTAACACAAGCTAATTCGGCTAACGTTACATTGAAGCAAAAATTACTGAAATAAGACCACCTAAAGTGTCAAAATGACTGCTTATAATATTGTCTGATTATAACTTACGTGGTTTGTTGTGTTTCGTTAGCTTATTGATGTAAGTGTTCTGTGATTGTTTACGTTGTGGTTTATCATAGTGTTAGTTACGTTAATCTTTGACACATTGGTGTAACGTTGTCGTTTGCTTACACTTGCATCGTTGTCATTCAGCGATTAAAGCTAGCTAACGTCACTGTTGAAATTGTATTTCGTTGAGTGCGTTTGCTAGCTAGAGTTAAAGTAAGCCCAAAGACCCCATCTCAAACATGCAGTAAGGAGGAAGTTTGTTCAGGGTCACGTTACGATAACTGGTTAATAATCACCACTAAAATTAGGCACTGGAACTCAACTGCTGTTGATGGAAATATTCAAGTTCATCAGTGAACTTGTTCGTGGTTGATTTCACATTAATATGTCGGCTTACCACTCAGCCAACGTTTTCTAACCTTAACGGTAGTTCGTGTTACTGTTTAGCTTTGTTGTAGGACACAACAAAGCTAAACACTTACTGTTCACTTGCACGTCAAGTAACGTTAACTAACGTAATGTCATCCACCTGAAGTCACCTTGCTCTTATTTATTTAGTTATATTATTTTTGAACTGGGTTATTTTTCTTCGGCCCCAAACTAATTAGCACTCTGTTGGCAGATTCATTGTACACGTAGCAATTTTCAGGATGGCTGACTCCAGATCTGTTGCCCCCTCCCCTTTTCACATTTTGACCATTAGTCTATATTTCCAGACTGATTTCAGGTATGTACAAGAAAACAAGACAAAATGCATAATATACATCATTATCTCAGAGAAGTCTGATGAAGTTAAATTAAGAACTGCCAATAAAACAGCATTTAAACAGCTTTAGAGCAACAACGCATTTTTAATAATGATATATTGTCAACAGGTGTCTAAGTGCCCTGGAGTGGAGAGGGACCTGCAATGTTGAACCCGACCAATGGCGACCCCAGCCACGTTGTTGTGAATTATGTCGAGGAGTATTTGGATTTGGTGGAGTCACTACCTTTTGACTTGCAGAGAAGTGTGTCCATTATGAAGGAAATTGATGCCAAGTATCAAGGTAAATAAGCTGCACAGTGTGGCCCCTGATGTGCAAATCTCTTTAAAATCCTCCTAAGTGAATCAAGACTACATACTAAAGAGGTTACACAAATAAAGTTAACCTTAGTTGGACATGTCAAACATTGTACACAGAACTATAATTGTAGCTGTTATTCCTTGTTATATTTCCTTTGCTGAAAGCAAGTACTATGTGAATGGATATGTATCAGAGAAAGTGTGTGTGTGTGTGTGTGTGTGTGTGTGTGTGTGTGTGTGGTGTGTGTGTGTGTGTGTGTGTGTGTGTGTGAGAGATATCTTTGTGTGCATTACAGATGAGCATTCAATTCAACACGTGGAGAGTGCACTTACATTTACATATGAATAAACCAAGTAAATTAGAAATTAGCAGGTATTTGCCAGGTATATGAACTGAACGCTTAACAAACTTCTACATGGTAGAAATATACCTATATTGGTGTTCTGTATAATTAAACTCTACATTGTAGCTGCATGTCTACACCCACTAGGTTTTAACCTCTCCCACTAGATTGAGCTTTACAGCAACCACATTGCTCTCGGCAATATTCATTTCCATCAACCAAAGTAGTCAGACTCCCCAGCCTGTCTTATCCATGTGTCATGCTTGATCAACATTAAGGATGCATCTTTCACGCTCGTTGACTGCAGACTAAACAGAGATTTGTCTCCAGATGCATTTTGGCTAACCTTTCCAAACGTCACAAAAACCTTTATGTAGAAGTGATTGAATCAGTTCATGTTAACAGACATATCTGAACCCAAAAACTACACACTTGCCAGTTTAATAGGTACACCTAGCTAAACCTCATACAGCCTTAAATCGTAACCCGTTCGTTACTCACCAAACACCTGTATACCACATGATGGTGATCAATAAAGTTATCTGTTATGTAAAGTAATGAGCTGACAGTTTACATTTCTGTTTTGTGTATCCTTGAGAATATTTTTATTTTGTATTATTATTTATTTATTTATTTTTTCCTGTATTTCTTCTTTGGCAGATGTTCTGAAGGAGCTTGATGATGCTTATGAACGGTATCGCCGGGAATCTGACTCGCTTCAGAGGCGAAAGCTTCAGTTAACCATTCAGAGAGCGCTGATTCGCAGTCAAGAGCTCGGAGATGAGAAGATACAGATTGCTGGTCAAATGGTATGTTAAGAGTGTGGAAAACCCGCAGCCAGACAATGGTAAAGCGTACTGATGTTTCCAGAAGCCTTGTTTATGTTCATCCGTCAGCCTTAGTTTGAAAACAAATCTACGTAACCTTCCGTACACCTGTTCATCGTGAAACACCGTAAGAGCTACAGGACAGATAAATAACATTAAATTAGCTCTTACATAAATGTTACCCAAAAGTCACATGAACAATCAAAAACAAACAAACTTGTTTCCGTTCCAGCTAGATGCTTGATTATTATCCTTTAGAGCTGTATATGGTTACCGAGCGACATGTGTTGTTCCCTCCTTGGGTGCATCTCAAACTAGTCCCCCCTTTGTGTACAAGGTTACAGTTCCGCTAGGAGGTGCCAAAATAAAGGACTCATAGTGTCAAAAAAAAATGAAAACTAATTAAATACAGCAAGAAGTGGTTACCTGATTAATACACCTTTTTTAGAGTCGGTTACAAAGAGTGGGCTGCAGCTGCTCCAGTGAAGCTGCTCTTTGTTCGGAGTGTGTGCACCTGTTTGAGTACAGAAGTGCTTTCCTGGAACATTTGTGCTCAGAAAATAGAGTCAATAAAAAGAAAAAAATCTTTTAAAGACCTGTTAAATTTACTTTTTGTATTAGGTTTTTCCATTTGCACACATTTTAATTTCACTTTAAGTGCTCATATTATGCTAATTTTTAAGTTTACAATTGTATTTAAAGGTTGTACCAGAATAGGTTTATGTGGTTTACTTTTCAGGAAAACACCATATATTTGTTGTACAGCACATTGCTGCAGCTCCGCTTTTCACCGTAAATTGACGCTCTGTTTTCTATATATATATATATATATATATATATATATATATATATATATATATATATATATATAATATAAATGTGAAAAGCCAAAAAGCATAATATGAGCACTTTAAATCAAAACCAGGAAAAAAGTCTTTGGACAGTGGCAGAACTTCATCAATTAAGGCTGAATCTTCCTCTTATAGTTCCACACTGGAGGTTTAACGGTTTGCTTAACTTTTGAATGTTAACATTCACCTTTTACTTTTAAATCCAAGAGAAGGAGAAGTGGTTAAACCATTATAAATCTGTTTCTAGCTACGTTGCTACACCTCTAGTAAAATGTTACTACACATACTTGGCTATACAGGAAGCCTGCCTCACCTTTTTCTTTTCAGTCAGTTAAATTAAGCAAATCCAAAATGTGCAAAAATAAAACCTTGTATTCAAGTTTGTTTCCTGCAGATTGTGCAAATGTATTTTCACATACAAAATCATTGAAATGCAATTCATGTATCAAAGGAAATCATACTATAGCTTACCACTCTACATATCCTAACTAAACAAATTTTTGACTATTCTAGTTTTAACTTAACTGCAAGTCTTTAGTACATGTGGTACTCCACATGACAGCGAGCAGAGCTTTACAGTAAAATATGAACATTGTCTGTTTCAGGTGGAGTTGGTTGAGAATCGAACACGACAAATAGACTGGCATTCTGAACTTCTCCTTTCCTCTCAAGAAGTCCCCGAGAGTCACGTTCCCACAGCAACATCCATCACAACCACTGCATCATCCACGATGTCATCCTCATCATCATCAGCCACCGTTACTCCAGGCAAAACTGGCCACCACGACAAGAAGCGTGATGAGGTTACCCCAGGCTCAGGCTGTGGAGACAAGGCTGGAGGGAAACGCTCCCGGCGACAGAAAAATGGAGAAAGTCGGGAAAGTTACGGGGGTCTGGATCACACCGAGGAAGCAGGAGTGGGGGCATCCCGGGAAAAGAGAGCCAAAACATCTTCGAAGAAGAAGAAAAGGTCAAAAGGAAAGTCTGAGAGAGAAGTGTCGCCCCCAGATCTGCCCATCGATCCAGATGAGCCAACGTACTGCCTGTGTGAGCAGGTATCATATGGCGAGATGATTGGCTGTGATAACGATGAATGTCCTATTGAGTGGTTTCATTTCTCCTGTGTTGGGCTTCACCATAAGCCCAAGGGAAAGTGGTACTGTCCCAAGTGTAGGGGTGAGAATGAGAAGACCATGGACAAGACTTTAGAGAGGGCCAAGAAGGAGAGGGCATACAACAGGTAGCTTGCTCTGTCTGGCCCAATGAACACTATTGTGTAAAAAATAATTTTATTTCTTTGTTTCCATTTACTGTCTACACTGTTTAAAAAAGTAATGAATTGCTAGGGAAATAGTTATTTTTGTAACCGCTGCATGGCTGATAAACAAGATTGCGGTCTTCTGGTTGAGATTATTTGTAAAGAATGAACACAGTACAGTACAACCTGCATGTAACTTACATCCCTTCTGTTTTCATCATGCATGCAACATCACCCAATGCTTTATATGTGCTCAATTAACAAATAAAACTTTTCTAATCAAAGATGAGATTTAGGATGTTTTTGACACCATAAAAGATGAAGAACATTTTCTATTAAATGGCACTGATCACAGTGAGGATTGTTAGCATAAAGTAGGATGCCATCTCCTAACGTCAACAAAAAAAAAGGAATAATTTTAAAATAGACAATTCAATATAAATTATGAAGAGCTGACAGAGAGGCAACTGATGTGCTGCTTTTTTCGACATACTTTTTAATGACTTATACAATGACTCATCAATCCTTTTATTCATTTTATTTGTGACATACAATACCAGTGAAATGTTAACCCATCAGCTTCTTCAACTTGTGCATAAAAAAAAAAAAGTCTTGGGATTGAATGGCTCCGGCATGCCAGGATCCAGCCACGTCTCAGTGACACCACAGCACCCGAAGTCCTGTTGGAAACTGACGGAGGGCACCCAGCTCACCGTCCGATGCCTCACAGTGGCAGGGTGACATGATTGGCTGTAGACTGGCTATTTGATTTCCCAATCTTGCTGGAACATGCCATCACTGTCCAATGTCAATCACATAAGGCACAATTAATATTTTAAATAGACAATTACATTTTAATTTTTCAGAGCATGACTTTTTTGTGACATTATCTGACATGCTATGACTTTATTTACTTTTTTCAACATGCTATATTATGACTTCACTTTTTTGACATGCTATACAATTAGTTTTCTTGACTTTTTTTGACAAACTATACTATGACTTTACTTTTTCGACACAGTATACCATCACTTTTTTGAAATGCTAAATTATGACTTTTTGCTTTTTTCGACGTACGATACTATGACTTTTTCCCTTTTTTTGACACGCCATTGGGGTTATAATTCAATTTTTATTTTGATATGCTATAATATGACTATGTGACTTTTTCAACATAAAATGACTTCTTTGTGACTTTTTTTGACATACTATGACTTTTAAAAACCTTTCAAAATAGGATCCAGGATCCAGCCACGTCTCAGTGAAAGGACACCACAGCACCCAAAGTCCTGTTGGAAACTGACGGAGGCCACCCAGCTCACCGTCCGATGCCTCACAGTGGCAGGGTGACAGAGTCTGCAATAGACTGGCGATTTTCCAATCTTGATGCACCATGTCATCACTGTCCAATGTCAACCACATAAAGCACAGCATACATACATCAAGCAAGACATATCATCACCCTATCATTAACAACAAAGCTACGGGTATAGTTATTATTGTTACTGTAACTCTATGAACATCATCATAATACAACCCAGTCTACAGCAACATCTGAACGGTGCTCCTGGATGAAGAGATGTCAAATCCTAGTATGGTGCTGTTTGCCATTTGAATGGCTCCGGGATCCGTTTTCTTCATACGTTTACATTTTATGTATACTTTTTATACATAACTATTATTTTGTTATGTTGGCTGTTCTGTAAACTCACCATTTGCTTCCTGTCTGTCCATTTTTCTCAGTTTCTCTTCCTGAGGTTTCTTCCATTTCCCCATGAAAGTTTTGGGGAAATTTTTCTTTATCTGTAGTGAGTGTGAAAAATTCATAATATATCATGGCAAATAATGAACAAAAAATTCTTAGGATAGTAAGTAAAAGAAAAAGAAATAAATAAAAAAGTCATAGTATGGTATGTCTAAAAAGTCACACAAAAATACATTTTATAGCAAGTCACAGTATGTTGAAAAAAAAGAGTAAAAAAGTCATAGTTTAGCATGTCGAAAAAAGTTTTTGACAGCAAAGAAAAAAATCTTTTCATGTATATGGGCTTCTTACGTATTAAGATACACTTGAGAATTTGAAACCTATAAGGGCACAATATAGTGTATACATTTCACTTAGAATTAAAATGTTGTAAATAAACTGCACTATATAGTAAGTGATTTCATTGTCTGGTTTACGTTTGTAAAGGTCTGAAAGTAAAAACGTGACTTTGACTCTAGTGTTGAATTTATACCTTAAAGGAGAATTACGGTCGATTTTAACACGTAGCTCGGTTGTTTGGAAATTCGAGTGTTGTCAGTAGCAAGAAAAATAAAAAAACAATCAGTGCTGCCTACACCGTGTTATCCTCCTGCTAGAGGTAGCACCCAACAGGCTGAAACAGGGCAAGTTTTAAACATGTTTTTAGCCTCTAAACATGCTCAAAATGTCACTAAAAGTGCCGACCCATGTGCAGCAGAGATGGCAAAAGTACTCACTTCCCGTACTCAAGTAGAAGTACTTGTGTTAAAAAACTACTCTGGTAAAAGTAGAAGTACTTATTTAACTTCTTGACTCAAGTAAAAGTAACAAAGTCCAGGTTTGGAAATTTACTTAAAGTATAAAAGTAAAAGTAACCTTGCAAACCATTTTTAATTTTTTTAAAAAGGCTCTTAACATGCCATTGCCTACATTTAAAATGGCTGTCTGCCAATAGGCCTAAAACAGTACATATTTAGTGAGAAAGTTTGGGCAACCTGCAGAGTTTATTTCATGTACCGCCCCTTTTGGAGATTTTTTCCATCTTTTCTTGGCTTTTTTATGCATATTAATAATTTTTTGTTTACCTGGGGTGCCCAAACTTTCAAGCCCCACTGTACCTGCAGTGGTATAGTGAGGATTTAACTCTGTTGTAAAGGGCCATCATTTAGTGGATAGACAATGACATATATACACAAAACTGTAGTTTACCTTAGGGGTTAGTGCCTCAGATTAATTTGTGCATCTTCTTGACATCAATCTCATAAAAACTAAGACGCAGCACAGGTATATAGTAACTCCTGTCAAATAGTAATGACTTTGCAGTTGCAATAAAAAGCTTTTCACATAAGATGGATTTGCCTTTTTTGTTTATTTACAAGTGCTGAAAAAATGACATGGGGGACAACCAGTGCAAAATCTGTACATAAATTCAGCTGCAGGTTTCTTATATACACGAGTACTGAACCGGAACGTGAATACACTCTGTCATGCATGTAACAAAGTTCACAACACAGCAAATGACACGATGTAAAGATGTCGGATTTAGTTGTAGTCCATGATGCTCAGGCTGCTCATTCTCCCAGGGAAAGATAGGATGATCACATTGGAGCCCACAAACTGCCTTGCGAAAACAAAATGGCCGAACAAATAAGGAGCACAACAGAGGACCCATGACTTAATTCAAACACCCTCCAGGACATTTAACATAATCAGTCATGGGGAGTTATTACAGCAAGTAAGAACAGGCCAGAATTTTTGGGTTGACAGTCCACAAGTCCATACTGACAAAACATCAAGGCAAGATTCAGCACATTTCCCCTGACGGACTGAAAAAGCGGGATAGTATAGAAAAAATAAATCCCTCTCGGTGGGCAAAAAAGGTATGTTGAAGGTAAAGTGCATAAAAGCTTAAAATCAAAAAGGTGGGGGGAGGGTAAAAATTAAGAGGTACTCTACTAAAACTTGCAGCACACACAGCTTAACAATGGAGAGAGTAGCTGTCAGGATTTTCAGGTCAACTGTCCCTCCAACTTTGTTCTACGATGGCAGACACACGCTTTTCGTATTCCCGCTTGTTTTCCTGGTACAGCTGGGCTGCCTGACTGTTGGCTGGACTGTTGGGGTTTGGTTCATCAAGCAGGGACTGGGGGGTAGAAGATACAATACTCATGGTTTACTTTAGTGGAAAAGAACCAACCTGCATCAACCCCCATTCATCTACCTAGTCACACGCCTTCACATATGTTGGGTTTGAAGTACATCCAATTATGATCACCAAAATATCTGAGTTTGTAAATATATTTTCTAAAATTATGCACCAAATTACTTTAATTAGCACACAAAACCACCATTAAATATAAATAGGATATTATTAAATTAAATGATAAATCAAGAAAACTGTTCAAAGTAATTAATTAAACACTCCTGGAAAATAACCGTTACTATCAGTACCAAATTCTAGATGTCACTGTATTGGCAAAACATTTGCATGAGCATAGGTTAGCACGGGGGATTATTTTGTACATTTGTGTTGTTACAAATGTGTATTAAGGATTTGTAGTCTAACAACAAAAATCATTGTTTAAATTTGGATGTACAAAGAATAATTTGAGTCCATCTAGTTAGACATCAGATACGTGGTGGTTACAGCTTCTCCACGTACCGTACTACAGGGTTTGCTTCTCCGGTTATCACGGAAAACTCAGGACCTTTGGTTTATTCACTTTTGTCAAAGTAAAATAAGGCTTGCCTGCATTTATACCAACTAATAAAATATGTTGCTGTTTAATGACCCTTCCAACCTGGATAGATGTAAGAATAGAGGACACATCATAAGTGGGACTCCAACGGTTCTGTAGGATGTCCAAACATATACTGCCATCTGCATAGACTGTGGATAAAAACATAATTACACACTACACACAAATATCAACCCTTTAATGTGCCAGTAGAAAAGACAATATTCCTACCATTTGGATGAAACATCTTCGACACAAATCGTACTGTGGGGGGTTTGTTGGGGTATTCTTCTGTGAACTCTACAATGAGTTTAAATGTACCTGGGACGAAAGACGAGACACAAAAAACACATGTGTGAGCCGGTGAGGAATGTCTCAAGGCAGAATAGTGTGTTGGTGCAGTGACCTCTAACATGAATCCCCCCTCTAGCAACGTGAAGTTGTATATTACAGGTTTATCAACTATGGAAAGGGGGGGGGGGGGGGGGATATAATGATGTGTTCCATATTATTTGGGTTTGGATGTGGTAAAGGAGACGTGAGATGCTTACCGTCCTCAAAGGGAGTTCCTTCAGGGCTGTGAGGTTAGAGAAAGAAGGTCATTCATCATTCCTTTCACCCTTCACACACAAATCTACAAGATCTGTAGTTGTGGGGGAAATCTTTCCATTAACATTATGGCTATGCATCAAAGTCTTACCCAAATATGACGGCATTCCACACCATAATGTTATTTTCAGATGGGGCACCACTGACACCAGCTGGAGGGTCCTCTTGTAGCCTTTACAACAAAAACACACACAAAAAAAGAAAAAGGTTTATAGCAGGACTTTTAAACTATTCTCCACTAACAGGAAACTAGTTTTATTCAGCCAGAGTCGGGTAAATCCTGTAATCCAATGGCCTCCTTTTACACAAAGTCAAAATGATATTCTAATAATAAACCAAAATATGCCCATGCTTCAGACATAGTCTTCTTGGAGGGCTGATAAATGTCCTGAGCGCAGTCATCTCCTCCTTCCGCCATGATTTCGACTTCAAGAAACGCACGCTGAAGGCTGGGCAGTGCGACTGCGCGGCAACTTCAGGAGACTTGGATGAAGCTGGGAAAGCTTGAACACACTTCTTCCACACCGTGGTTATCCACCGTGATAATATTTTTAAATGAAAATGGTAATTGTTATCGTCAACATTTTCCCCACCTCGACTATGCCATTTAAACATTTAACCCTGGTGATGTTTAGTATTTTTGCAAAATGTTGTTCAGCCTTCTGCTTTAAACGAATTTGTACATATCATGATAGCAACTAAGCAACGGTCTCTGTAAATCAATCAAGTCAGTGCCAAAAATAATGTAAATATTATATATTTTACATTATAATTTCTGACCAACTACAATGCTTCCTCTTAAGTTGTTTTCAGCTGAGATAAAGATTAATGTCATTACTAGTTAGCAACCTATCCTCACATTGTGGCAGCTTAGTCCAAGCTAATTTTGAATAAAAGACAATGTTTTTTTATTAACTTTCCTTTTAAAATCAATGTCTCATTGGCATAAAAGTACGAGAACTTACGTTTCTGAGCATTGTGTAGTTAGTGGTACAATATTTCTCTTATTACCATAGCCCTAACCCTTACAAAATAGAAACACTGATGAGACAGGTCTAAACTAAAATGTTAACCTCTCACATCTTTTGCAACAAACCTTATGTCACATATCTACGTCATCCTAATTCTGTCAGTTGCACAATCACCAGAGGACTATAGAAGTTTGTGAACGGTTCCAATAGCTTACTTAGAAACACATACGACTAAAAGCTGATTCTACAAAATGATCTGAAGCTGCTGAAATTTACAGTGAGATGAAAACATGTTTGAGGACCCTGAAGTAAAAAGTTTTTTTTTTTATTGGGATTTATGGGGGGGATTTATTTAGTTATACTGGCAGCTTGCTAATAAGTATAAAAAAAAAAAATAATAATAATAATAATAATAAAAAAATAAAAAAGAAGTAAAAAGTGTTGTTTTACTGTTGAATGAACAAGTCAGTTTGATGGTGACTTCTGAAAATGCAGCCCGAGTAGTATTGTTTTTCCTCAGCTATGGCTTAATGTTGTTCTTCTCATGTTCAACACAATGTATTTGTCTAGGCGTTCAGTAGCTCTTCTGGGTCTGGCTCCAAGCTGAATGGTGGGGATGTTGACCTGATATGAGCCAGCCACCTAGATCCTCAGGTGGGGCCCTTCTGGTTATTCCAAAGTCGAGGTGACCGCCGTGCTTTTGCCATCAGGGCCCCTCGACTTTGGAAGAACCTGCTTGGAGAGTTATGCATAATCAGTGAACTTTTTTAAAATCCCTCCTTAAAACCTGTTTTATAGACTTTCATGTGATGTCTCTTTAAAAAAAAAAAAAGTATTGGTATTTCTTTTATTTATTGATTTTGCCCTTATTTTAAATTTAGTTTTCTCTACTTCGTTGGAGTCTTTTACCTTCTTGCTTTAATTTGTCCAAATTGTGTCTTGCCACTGTTTAGCTCTCTGTTTATATTGACCTGGCTGTCGTACTTTTGCCTTGCTTTGTCTGTCAAAGGACTTTTAAACTCTGTTTTTTTAAGGAGCGATATAATAAAGTTAGATTACTCTGTGGTGCTAGATCTCGATTCAAAATAAATCTGCCCACAATTACTTACCTTACACCAAACTCTGATAAACTATTTTACTTATAATGGAACTGTATGGTTTTTAAACATGTTATGTATATTGGCAATGGAAGTTAAAACTGTCACACCGCCTTCTGCCACCTAAACGACACTTTTACATTCCCAAAGCACTGATACGTTGCATTAAATCTGTTTTGCCCAAAGATAAAATGGCCAACCGGTTATGTTGCATGGTTGTCTTCGACATTAAACGTAAAATGATAACGTTACCTAGTTCTCGGAGTTAGCTAGCTAACGTTACCCGTCTTAGACGAAGACAGTAACGACACCAGAGACGGTTTATAGAGGATCTTTGTCAATAGCTACTAGTTACTAATCGACCACCATTCTAACGTGTATCAACTAGCACTGTTAGCTCCTAACGTTAGCTAGCTACCATCTACGGGCAAAGCGCTTCTACCAAATAAATGTTATGTTTCAGGTTTGTTATAACACTAGATTTACCACACAGTGTTGGCGTTCGCTTTGCCCGTACTTTACTATGGACATTAGTTAATCAATAGATTTATATTAAAATAATACTGGTTCAAGCTGACGTAAGCTAGGCTAATGTTAGCTGTTTTTGACTAATCATAGCTAACATTGTCGACATCGACTTACGGTAAAAACTTACCGTTTAAAATCTCTCATAAGTCTCCTTCTAGCCGGGGTTGACATGGTTTAACTTGTGAAACACGTATTGATAACACTGATACGTTAACAGGAGCTAATTTTATCAAAATGCTATGTTATATTTACACCTTCACCGTAACCTCATTCACAGCGGCCCGACGCTTTCCGTCGTTCTCTAGATATAAATCTTGGTTAGCCCAGCTAGGTTTACCGGACGATACCACATCATGGAAAGAAGAGGAGACTATTTCGAGTGCCAAGTGTTACAACATTTTTCTGGCATTGATATATCAGTACATGCACCCCGTGCCGTAAATAAAATAGCTTTTGGAAAAGTATTATGCTAAATACCGGCAAGATACAATTATATATTATTTTGTTTTATTTATCTGCATTTGTATTTCCTCCCCAATTCTCTTTGAGCTCGGCGTCGCCTCTGACGGAGCTGGGCCACAGTGACGTGATGTTTGTGTATTTGCATCTGACAAGAGTCGCCCCTAGTATCCGTTCCTCCTAGGGAGTTTTCGATTGTTCAGTGTGCCGATGTGCTGCATAAGCAGCAATCGGCACAATGATTATTATTGCCCATACTTATTATTATTATTTCTTATTCTTAATCTTCCGCCAAATTTCGTCCCGCTACTAGTCCCGAAGCGTTGCCAACACGCGCAACACATTACACCGACATGTGGGTATTGATTGGGAATGGTGTGCTATGTAGTTTCAACCAGATTTGCCGCGTGGTTTTACCGAAATCGGCAAAAATACGGCAAAAATCTCTCATTGACTTGAATGGGAAATGTTCGGGAAATCTCTCAACATCGCTCAAAACGCCCCCTCTTTGGGACCGTGCTGCATCGCCATACTTTAACGTAGAAACATGATTAAAAGTTTAAACCGAAGACAAGACTTTGGCCTTTATTGGGCTGAATGGGCGTTCAGATATCAAGCACGGTTTCTCCCAAATCCCAGTTTACGTTTCGTCCCGTTTTCAGAGCGTCTCAGATTTTCCAATGTGTGTGTATGTGGCGGAATGTTCAGAGCTAGAGTGGGAGACAGAGTGAGGGGTTACGGTACAGATATCTGGAAGTTTCCCGAACAAATTGCTCTTTCTCCTCCAGTTTTAACTCTGCAGTCTTCATTATTGGTCAAAATGTAGGGAATCTTGTTCCGGTCGCAGACATGTAACTATGGAGACTATCGGACTTAAATTGTTGGCTGTGATCTACCAACTGTCGAGAGAAATCATGCAGCTGGAGTCCGATTCACAGATTTTTTCCCCAAACAAATTGTTCTCTCTCCTCCAGTGTTAACTCTTTAGACATCCTAGTTGGTCAAAATGTAGGGAATCTTGTGCCGATCACAGACATGTAACTATGGAGTCTATCGGACTAAAACTTTTTGCGCTAGGCTCACCAACTGCAGATATAGACATTGGAAAAAAAATCTGGCTCCCTCTCTGACGAAATCACCATAGCAACAGGTTCTGATACTGAGAGGACAGAGGGGGGGCTGCAGGACGATTCTCTGAAACAAACAAATGTCTCTCTCTCCTCCAGTTCTATCTCTTTATACATCATAGTTGGTCAAAATGTAGGGAATCTTGTTCCGGTCGCAGACATGTAACTATGGAGTCTATCAGACTTAACGTGTTCACGCTAGGGAACCAACTGCCAATACAACACATTGAAAACGGCTCAGACACACACACCCCTATCATGACCCTGTTCCCTGGCGGCCATGTTGACCAACTGACTCCTAACTGATGTTTCCAATGTGTGTGTGTGTGTGTGGATGTGCACCAAGTAGTAGGCACACTGATAAAATTTCTGCGGAATTTTCTAGTTTTCTATGCTATCCCCACAGGTGTAATTGCACTTTTTAGAGGTTACAGGGCTGGTGGTTATCTCCCTGTTTTAGGTAATGTATTTGATACTGTTGTTGGTAGAAGTTGCTTCTCTCCACACTGTAAGAATATTAAAATAAGTCGTCAACTTTTTCAACATGACATCATTAGTACTCCCTCTTTTACATCACACTGGTGCAGTTTGTTAGAGATACATGTTGGGACAAGGTATTGTCTGACTAATAAAGTTAAAGAGATTTCTTTTTAAATGCTTCTTAGGTTTTACCCAACCAACCACTATTTACAGAAGCTCAAAATAGACATTAATGTAAATTGTACATTCAGTGTGGGAATCAAAGAGAGTGCATTTATTTTGGTTATGCAATCATAATAAATTACTTTGGAGTAAACCGACTAGATACTTATTTTTTTTACTCTGAATTCTCCTTGTGTTGGGAAAATGTACTTTTTGTTTTCATTCATTATGACAAATACTCCCTCTCAATTTTAATCAATCAATCTGATTATGATTTTGACCAAATTTTACATCCATAAGTCCAAATTTCAAAATAAAACACCTAACTTCATAACGCTGTACATTTACATTAAACAACATATTTCTACTACTATAAGGCTAGAGTGGGGTAGGTTGTTCTGCTCCATTTAGAGCAGTATCATGGATAAACCTCTGGAAAAAAAAACTGAAAACGTTTTAAGACTTGTGGTTTAAAAAAATCTTAAAGTCCACGTAAGGATTAGCACAATTTATATGCAGCTCATTTATTATTGGTTAACATGGCATATTTGCCAGGATAAGGGCTTATTTCACAAGTTATTTGTACCCGTGAATGTCCAAAAATAAACTGAATCAAAATTTAACTTTTGCCAAACTTTTTTTAATTCTTAATGAGTAACATGGGACTTTAATTGTTTGTATTACCATCAAGAGGCAGGGATCCAACTTCGAGTTGAGACAGAAACAACAAAGTGTAAAAAAACAAAACAAAAAAACACAAGTATTGGCAGTGTTTCAATACAGATGCTTAGTTTAGACTATTTACAGCTTAATCAAACTTAAAAAACAGGCCAAACAAACACTTTCTCTTTAACAACACAAACAAAACACCCACTTCTTAACTATTAATCAGTTACACATTTCAGTCCATCAATAATGGGCCTGCCCTTTTCAAAAACAAATATTTTCAATGAATAAATGGACTATTAAATGGCTTTAAGGCAAATGAATGCTTGTTTAGGCTTATGACAGTCAGGCAAAAAAACAGCCTGTCAACTAGATCTTCTGTACTTTAGGATCCATGGTAAAGAAGCATGGTGGTAAAGAAGGCATGGTCATACAACTGCTCTGCTTTCACAGACTTCTGGTGCTCCACCTGGCTGCCTTCAGTGCCGTTGTTCTCAGAGGAGTCGTTGTAGACGAGTTGGCCCTGGGGGACTTCTGCTGCTGAGTCACACCCAAATGGAAGCTGTGGCTGACTGTGACCATTTGAGGAAAAATCCTCACCTGCCACTGGAAATGAGACAAATAGCGAATATTTATGATTAATTTGTGACCCTATTCCTGCATCTATAAATATGAGAGACGGAAAACTAAAAACACTGGCTTGATTTTGTTTTGCACAACTATTAGAAAGGGACTTTTAATGAGCAGCCAACTACAAAAGAAGTTTAGAAGACGTGACTGTAATTTAACACACAAGAGAAAAAGATTCTTTTTGATTGACCCTCACTAATTGATTGATGAAAAAAATTGAAAAGTACATTCCAGAGCCTTATATAAACCCATACGTTTTGACTTGGTGTAGTTACTGCTGTATGACAAGGTGGCCACTTTGTCTCCACAGTGGTATCTAAGCTACTGCGTCAAGTCAAGGAAACCTAAAATCTTCCAGGTGTTGGCATGCCATAATCCAAAACCCAACATAATGAGCAGATGTGATTTAAAATTAAAAAAAAAAAAATCAGGTTAGTGAAACTAGTTGAATTCATCTGAAAATAATTCCATTTTTTTTTTTCTTGTTTTACAGGCCAGCAAAAATACCGTAAGGCCAGGACTTGACAGATTCATGAGAATACATAAAAAATAAAAAAAAAGTCCACCAGTCACACTTATAAAATCAATCAACATTTAATGATTTCACACAATCAAGTACAAAGCTAAACCTGCTCAGTACTAAGCATTGGCTGTTCCAAATTGAATGACTACACAGTCCAACTTTCTGCCACGTAGAACAAAATAAACAGAACCCAACTGCAACATGAAATAGTACTACAAAATACATTAAGAATTCCCCTTACCAGTATCTATACAATGTAATGAAAATGATGTACTGTACATTAAGCTATTGTTCAACTATTCAATACAGCTCAAGAAATAAGGCTTTTTGCAAATTCATGCAAACTTTCTAGAGCAGTACTGTTAACTCATAACTACCAATTATAAAATGGCCAATAACCATCTTAAAAAATAATAATAATAATAAAAAAAAAAATCACACTGGGTATTAGGATGTAGCATACAGACGTGCAAGCCTTGCTAGTTGCCTAAAAACATTGCTAATAGTAAACATTTACCATACTTGATAATCAAAAAGCACACAGCGAAAATGGAAAAAGGAAACAAAAAGATAAAACAGAGGAATAACCCATTCCAAGTCCATGGACCACTATGTCTTAGTACAAGATCTACAAACTACAAAAAAGCTGCACGGTGAATAGTTTATACTTTACGAGCTACATTCATGTTGGGATATGCTTTGGCATAATGTCATTCTTGAACACAAAATGGTGTCAGCTAATGTGTGGTAGCGGTCAAAACCAGTAGACATTTCCTCTGCGTCTATTAAAGAGTACTCATCATTTTTATATAAATATTAATTAAGCATTATTTAAAATCATTTTTTTTTTTTTTGCTATTTAGCAATTATATTTTGAAGTTTTCTCTCTCTCTCTCTCTCTCTCTCTCTGGGATAAGCATTTGACAGCTTTAACCATTCCAGCACATCTTCAGGGGACCAATGAAATTGAATCTTTTCCTATTATGCAACACATTATAATTTGACAAGCAATAATGACTGATTTAAATGTGACCAAGACTTATTTTTTCCATAATGCCAATATGACCTACATTTGCCCTTTTGACCCTACCTTGTTGAGGGAATGCTACTAAGTTTGTTGGAGTGCAGCTGTATAATTGTGCAAAACAAAACCCCTTTTTAATCATAAACCCTAAAAAAAAACTATTATTTGTATAACTGGACGGATACAATAAATATATCTGCATAACAAAGAAATGTTAATACTGTAATCCATCAGAGTATAATTAGGTATGTGGAACAGAAGAAAATACAGCACATTCACTGCTATATGTTGTTCAAATGTAGCTTAGCACCAAATCAAAAGAAATGTATTCCTTTATGCAGGTTATGCAAAAAAAACACAACATCAGCCTGACAATACCAAAAAGATATACTCTAGCACACGCACACACACACTCTCTCTCTCTCTCTCTCTCTCTCTCTCTACAGGTAGGCATAAGAGTTGGTGCAGCGACAAGGTGTCTGCATTGACGCCACAGTGATGACCTCCAGCTCTTTAGTTGCAGGTATTGACCTGTCCTGTCCCCCCTGGTCCCCACACTGATCCATGGGCCCCGGTACTTGAGGAGGTGAAAACCCATTCAGCCCAAATGCAAAGGGTCCTGGCCCACCTGAGGTCACAGTTGCTGCCAACTCCATGCTCATGCTTTCCATCTGGGCCTCTCCAGTGCCTCCCAGTGGCCCATTCAGCAATCCGGGTGGCATGCCCAGACCTAGGAGAACAAGGTGCATACAAAAACTAGAAATTATATTTGAAAATAACTTAATTTTTAACTTCAAACATGTCAGAAACTCTAGACCATGATGCAAGGCCCCAGTTGAATCTCTTGCTGTTCCTGCATCCATTTTGAGTATAGTGCTGCCTTAAGAAATGAACACTGATTTTTGTGAATATTTATTAATTTCCACTCGCTAAAAAAAAAGAAGAAATCCTTGCTAAATGTTTGTTAAATAATTTGAACTATTTACAGTAAATCTCCAAACATAATCACTTTCTTTAAGCTTTAGTGGTTAAACTTTTATAATGAGGAACGTCCGTTACATTCAAGCCATTGGCGAATAAGTTGCTACTAAGCAAAGACTCAGCTCCACAAAACTCTCTCTGCATATTACCCAATACTTTTTGGCAAATTTCCATGACTATGTATTCCCGAAAATCTCAGTTGACATTATACAAAAAGAATAAAATCTGTGTTAACGTTTATCCTCAGAGGTTTAACAGTAAAATGAATGACAATGTAAGTGGTTCATTGTGGAATTCGTAATATCGTGCCCAGAATAGAACGTGAAGGTTAAGACAACGTGAAATACATTTTTCATTAAAAGATTTTTTTTAATTAATCACATATTATTATGCTTTGTTAAAAAAAAGTTATTGACTTTTCCAAAACTTTCTGGGTATTTTTATTTTTCCCAAAGCTTTCCAGGCCTGGAATTTGCATTTTTCAAATTCCATAACTTTTCCAGTTTTTTCCCAAACGTATGAACGCTGTCTCTGTATTTCTAAGTAAGGCTGTGTTAAGATATTGGTGTTGTCCGGCGACTTTTGCTCGCAGAAACTAGAGTGAAGATATTTACCTCTTCTGAAGAGGTCCATCATGGCATGACATCACCCCAACCCTCATCCACCTTCACTGGACCCCCAATTAAGTCCCGCATCACACATAAAATCCTCCTTCTCACCTACAAATCCCTCCATGCCCTGGACCCACAGTAACTCTCCTATCTCGTCCATCCATACACCCCACCCTCAAACCTGCGGCCCTCAGACGCTGGCCTGCTCTACATCCTCCACACCAGACTCTGTACCTTCGGAAACCGAGCCTTTGGTGTTGTAGCCCCATCCCTCTGAAACGCTCTCCCTGCAGATATCCGAAATGCTACATCTCTGGACATATTTAAAAAAACGCAGCCTACAATCTCTAATTCTGTAAAATTGTCCTGGACTTTCTTAAAAAGCACAGTATAGATAGGTTATTATGTTTTTTTTACCCCTACTTTTGTCCTTGGGTCAAATTTTACCCCTTTAAAAAATGTCTGTCTGAAATATGGGTTTCTTTTTAACTAAATTACCAGAAAAAGAAAAAAAAAATTTGGATTTCATACAACGAAACCATTCAATTAAGAATGTTAATCAGCTCCTTCTTTCAACACATGGCATTACAACACGAGACAATTAAATGAACAGTTGGTTTTATAACAGAAAACCATTTAATGTTTATGCCTGATGCTAAAAAATAGCAGCTGTATAATATGTATAATTGTTTTTTATAAAGTGTACATATCAGGTATATTTTATGTCACTCTAGTACACACACCTTGTCAGTGCTAAAATATGCTATGTGTCTTAAGCAACCTCGAAAAAAAAAAAAAAAGTCTAAAAATAATGTAAAAAAGATGTCATTGAGCTTAGTAACCTACCGTTTGATCTAGCCTTCTTCATTGGGTTTGCTTCCATGCCCTCAAACGACCTCTTTCTGTTGGGAACGCCATTCAAGAAGCTGCGTCCCTGGATAGTGGGGCGAGCGTGGCCCTCATTCTGGGTCACGCCATTGAGAAAAGCCCCGTTATGTGACTGAGCCATGTTTTGTTGGAAGTTCTGGGCATTGGAGAGAATCTCAGCGCACTCCTGGAATCCCTGGGCGTGGGCCAGGTCAGCAGCAGTCAGCCCACTGGCATTCCTCATACTGCACGAGAAGGAGGAGTGTTAGAGACACGCACTGTACGCTTGATTCACACAAATAAGAAACAAACAAAATAAGACACATCCAAGCACACGTGCACGCACACACACATACAGACTCATTAGGCAAGTATTCGCATACACAGACAGACACACAGATGTATAGACATAGCCTATGCTGCTCTACCCTCTCACATCCTCTTCGTCATCCTCATGAGAGATGACGACTGATCCTTTTGGATCATTTGCATCTTCCATAGGACTTAAATCGTGACAAGTTCCCAAATAATTAGGATTACATGTCTGCTGCAAAAGGACACGATTGAGACAACTGTAGGTATGCACCAGTTTATTAATCTGACAAACTGGACAGGATGATGATATTTCTATCAAACGATCCACTGAATCCAAAAGTCAAATTTTTGTAAGTGATGTAAAGAGCTTGTTGCAGGAAAAATGTGACATCAAGAAAGATTTTGCAAAGGGTGAAAGGCTGCGGTCATCTCACATTTCCAGCGGTGATACCGATCAAGGATTTCTGAAAAGCTTCATCCAACCAATGATGCCATGTTCCAAATTTAAGTTGAAAAAAATAAAAATAAAAAACCTGGAGTGGTGCACATGTCCACATGAATGTACACTGTATTTTGTGTGTGTATAAAGTAGAACATAAGCTGTATTCCTGAAACCAAAAGTTATGCAACTGATTGTAGAATTCTACTGAGACAAGTACAAGTTGATCATCCAAAGGAGGCCAGGATGTAAGTTTTATCTTCAGAGAAAATCAACAATTCCAACGTATCAAGGACAAACTACAACCTTCAACCATTAGATATCCAGATGTCTTCTCTTGGTGAAAGGTGAAGCTGTAAAGACCTAGTCGTCATGTTGTTTCAAGAAAGAATGAAAAACAAGAGAAACCGATGTAAGGGGTATTTGTAAATCCTTAAGACTTCTTGCACTACGTACAGTTGTGTCAATCGTATCCAGGCGCAGGAATAAGGAGATTTTCTGAGTTCAATAATGAATGAGCAAACAGTGTTGTGCTACAGCTTTTGGACATGGCACTTGAGTATGGAAGCAATTTCACTGAAAAAATTAAACCATGACAGATAACTACTGTTTGTCATTAAAAGAAATGCTACTTTAAGAATCAACTTTTTGTATATGTATGCATGTTGTTGTTGCTGATGCACTTATTTAGATTTCAGATACAAAACATAAAATTTTCTCCTGCTGATGTGACATTATCGTGGAAGAATAAAAGTCTACCAGTCTTCCTCTAACCAATAGAGGCCTTTTGGCTTAATGAGAATTTCTCTCCTCTCCATTGGCCAGTTACACAACAATACTGCACTTGTTCTGTGTCTAAATGTCATCGAACTGCAAAATGAGTTCTTACAGTAATGTCTTTGTCAAGGAATTGGGACTTTGGCTCACATCCAAGCTTATACGGTATTTGGGATTAAAGATTAGACAGAAACAATGAAAACTTTACTATCTGCAGGCAATTTATAAACATATGAATACACAAAAAAATAGATAAAGTCCATATTTAGTGAATAGAATGGCATACCTGGTGGCTGCTTCATAAACTGTATGATTAAGCAATGTGTTTTGTTCTAGTCTATTATTTTCAATAATATTCTATTCTAATTTTTTTATTTCTATTATTAAGTTAAAACCAAGTGACATTGACTTCCACACAATTAAATGCTTTTAATGTACACAGTTGCTGTTTGGTCATTCATTGTGTTTAGAAAATGTTCTCTCTGCATTTTATATAAACAGTTGTGCAAAAAAGAAACATTTCAAGAGCTAGTGCACATGAAAAACATTTTATAAAGAATTTAAGATTGAAGAAAAAAAAATATTAAAATTACACATTAACTTGTTGCACATTTCCCGTCCCCTCCAAAATTAACGCTTCCAAAGAATTATTCCAAAAGGTTACATGTACAAAACCAGTTTATGGTAAGGTAGATATATAGGTCTCACTCTAAGGAATAGAAATCTAAATGTCCGAACTGTTAAAACTGTTTTAAAACTCATTTTATAAATTCAATTCAACAATTCAGTGGCCCAAACAAAAAAAACTAAGTTTCTCTTTAAACTGAAAAAAGTTCACTGAACAAATCAATATGGGCAAGAGGCACAGCAAATTTAAAAAAAAACATTACAGTAAGCAAAATAACCTTTTAAAGGCATTTTATCTTATCCTTTAAGCAATAGTCAGACACTACATTTACAAACTACATTTATTATAGTCCAGCAGTTATCTCTGAGGCCTCTGGAGCCATGTGTGCTGACCTAAGATCAAATCCCACCAAACACTACCATGTCTTGTACTTTTTGATTTTTTTAAGCTTTAAAAAACTAGAAACTCCCCGCTTTGCCTTTCAAGACTTGTTTTAAAGTCGGACCAAAAAAAAGCAAGGAGAGTTTCAGATGCTGTAGCGTCTCAATAGCAGATGTTATGTTCAAATCAGATTGAAATTATACTTTTAAATAATTTTCTTCTTCTACATAGATGATCCCTCATAAGCAAATAATCCCTTTGCATCTTAAAAACAGTATTCCTTTAGTGAGACCTGGCACCTACAGCAAGCACTGATGCAAAAATAAATTACTTAACCCAGTTTTAGTATGCATTTTAAAAAGGAAGCGTTAATTCTTTGTAAATGCCTGGTATGCTTTGCTTTTCCGTCCTAAGCACACAGTATGCATCTTCTCTAACTATCGTCTAACCTTCCAGAGGCAGCCTATTATCATGCTACATGTTGACATGGGACTCACGTGATTAAACCTGTCCATATAAAAAGGGCTCCTATGGTTAGTTCACAGAATAAAAAACTAAATCATAAAATAAAAAAAGACTAGATACAGGAACAATCATGGATAATAAGCAAAGCATGCAGGTCTAAAACTTTAGTTTTGATTCATAAAAACCTAGCATTAAAACCAATCACCGCAAGAAATACCTCAACAGTTTGCCAGTGTGTAGATAGGAAGCGATAGTGAGAACACTCAATGCCACAACAGTGCGGCTATCCCAGGGAACGGGGCAGACTCAGCAGTGTCTATTCTTCCCCTTTCTAGGATTACTTGAAAAAACCAAGTCATTTCCAATTCAATGGCTGCAAAACATTAAGACGTACGGTTCTGTTTCAGTATAGAATACTTTTTTTGAAACTTTTTTGTCACTTTCATAAAGGAAAAGGTGACAAAGATTAGATGTCAAAACAGACTATGATATTGTATAGGGTTAATACTGTGACATACAAAATAAAACATTTCTGTGTATGAAGTAAAATATTTGGTACAGTGAAATGACAGTGAATAACCATTGCAACAGGATGATTGTTAGCATTACACAGTTCAGTACATGATGGTATGTAAAATCTAACCCATCTCACTCAGCTGCTCTAAGCCTCTTTCTCTGCACTACTCTGATCACCGGAAGCCTCTTAACACATTCCTACCTGCTGCTAGCTTGCTAATGGACCACCTTAGCACTTTGAGACTCATGACAAATAATAAAAACCTAGTTTTGATGAGGAAACTTGTTAGGAATTAGAAAAAAAAAAAAAAGTTATTAATTTAATATTATTGTTTTCTGAGATTGTTTTAACCCATTTAGGCCCATCAAATTTAGAGGCAGGCACTGTGGACGTACCATCAAAATTATCAGAACACTGTGTTTCAAGTTATTTAATATTAGAGATTTAATATCGTAGAAACAGTAAAGTTAAGCTCATTTTTGAAGACAAAAAGATTTTAATTATATTTTTAATGTTTAATTTAGGTAAAGTATGTAGTCTTTTGTGGTTAGTTTTAATTTAGATAGAAGGACCGAACGTTAATTTCGAACACTGACAATTTTGTCTAGTTAGGATTAAATGGAGATGATAAGAGGATGAGGTAACGATAAGATAAAGTGAGCAAATGAGACCGTTTTTTTTTTCCAATAAGACCGGGTAAGACCACAAGTTTCTTATCTTACCGAACCAAAACAGCTCAGATGTCATACTTGCTGTCCCAATTAAAAAAGGTCTTCTCACTTTGTAATGGGACAAAGATAAGCATCACAAGAGGATGAGCACACTTTCATCTGCTGGCATTCCAATTCATTTATCTCTTTGTCAGGAAACGAGTCTCTCCAATGCAGGCACGTGCAAGGGAAACATCCCTGTGCAAATATGAAACAGGGGTATGTAAAAAGGACACAGGTGGATGGGTCATAGGAAAACTGGAAAAAGGTATCCAACCATGATACTACCGGTGTAGTTTCAGTTGATCTCATATATAGTTCTTCATGGCCAAGGTTTCATGAAAATGAATAAAGACTCAGAGGGTGAAAGCTTTTAGTGAAAACTTTCAGGAGGTATCAGGCCTGACTCAAACCCAGAGTCATCAGGTGCTGTTGGGCATTGATTGATCATCTATGGTGTCTAATTTCGATGGTGTTCTGAACCACAGTAGGCCTTTTGTCAGCAGACATTTGGCCAACTGGGTGTGTTGACTCAGTGGTGGGAGCAGATGGTGAGAGAAAGCTCTGAATTTAATGAATCAGAGAAGAATCCATTTAGTGTGGTTTCTCCTGTTTTTCCTTTCTTCATCAAGCTAAAGCCTGACAATGCAGTGCAAAGAGAGCAGGACAAGTCACACTGCAAAGTGTTGCAAAATATATTCCAAGCATACAGTTTATGCATAAAGGGCACTGACAGGCAAATCTTTTCCTCTTAAGAAGGCTCTGGCCAGCAGCGGTCTTTCATCACGACGCAAACGCCGTTTACTCAAGAATCTTCACAAAAGGAACCCAACAAGGTGAGTAGTTTACAAAAGGACGTTTTACAGCAAGAACAAAAAAAACAAAAAAACAGGGAGAATGTTAAGGATTATATATTACTGAAACAAAGTTCAATATCCATCTCATTAACATGATGCAGCAAGTTTAAATTTCACCGTAGTAGTTAGGTAGTTCACTGTTGAGGGTGGCAGCACAGAGGCATTTCGTAGAGGTGTTGGTGCTTAGAGCGACTTCAAAAGATGGACATCAATATGACAAGATCTTAAGGAGGAAGATAGACAGCATGTAGGCATCCACTAAAATGTTCATGTTACCATGAAAAAACTTTAAACTGTGAAATCTGACCTGGTTTGAACCGGGAATGAAGGAAATATTCATGGAACTGAAATAAAGTTTAAGTTATTTCTAAATTGTGATAGGTTATTCAAAAAAGGAAAATATTTACAAAACTGTAATTTATTACATATATTCATTGTTGATTAACTAAAATATTACCATAACTGTATAAATTCTAAAAATGGGTTAAGGTAATCTTACAGCCCATTATAAACTCCATTATCTTCTGACTTTTCTGCATTTGTCTTGCACTTTTGCTACGTATTAAGAAAATAACAAGAAAGGAATTAGACAAGCGTTGATGTCAATTGTCAATGTTAATTTGTGCACAAAAATCTTCATAAAATGATAAATCCATTGTACAAGAAATAAAATATTAATAAGCCAAATCGCATATTCATTTGCTGGATATTTAAGCATTTCAGTTCAATTTTAATTCAAAACAATATGTTTTTCCATTACAAAGTACATAAGGATTATTAGGCATTCAAATTTTTTTTAGCTTTGGGTAACTATTTTTTAAGTTAGCCTTATTTATTTGAAGAAGATATCAGTGAGAAATAAGAGTTATTGGTAAACATTTGACACCAAATTAATTTTGAAGTTAGTCTAAAGTTATTGTGTATTATATATGTCATGAGCCTCATACCCATCTAGTGTGCCTCTTAGTTTCCCTCCCAGTTGTCCCTCTATACATTTCTGGGTCATAAGTTTAAAAAAACAAAAACAAAACCCTGATACATGGACTGAACTAAATGCATTAATCTGTAATCTGCGGGGGGGAGAAATCACATATCATTTCCATCATAAATATTATTCATCAGCTGATAACCAAATGCACATTACAATACCTCAACAAGAAATAAAGGATTGATTAAACACGTCTAAATGAACATACTGGTTTTGTTTTGTTGAAACAGCCAAATCGACCAGGGGTTTCATAGGAAACTAAGAGTATAAATCACCTTGGTTTACAGTGTGACTAACAAAAACCAACGTGGCTCAGCGGTCAGGATTAACTGAACCCGCATACAATTATAATTTGAGTTCTTCTATTTCTATATTGTGTTTATGTCACTAGGGTCATGTAGTCCAATAAACTACAAGGAAGAGGTTATACATGTGTTTCAACAACTCTTTTAAAAAGAGGCCCGAAGAGCAGAATTATCAAACTTCATTTAATAGTGTAAAATACAAATGCCTTGTATTCTCATTGTAACAAGTACATACTAAGTAGAGCCAATATTTCACTATGGTATCTCTAACTTTTTCCACTGACATCATTTGCTGAGCTCAGATTCAGAAGAACACAAGTTCTTTCAGGACGAACAAATAAAAAAAGCTACCCAATAAAGTGTGCCTCTATAAACCCCCTGGTTGTTTTGGGTCTCTGAACATCAATGGCATCAGAAATTGGCATACAACTTGTTGCAAAAAATGAAACTGCAAGCAAACAATAGTTGGGCTGGGAAAGAAAGACTGGCAAATGTCTAAATTAAATATTTGATTAAAATATGCTGCAATGTTTAAGGTCAGCTTCCTAGAATATTAAACTATATTATATAATTACTCTATGTATGAGTAACAATCAGCTAAAAATTAACATTTATCTACTTGTATAAAATACAACAGTAGGTAAATTCAGTGCTTTGTTCATTGAGCTGCATTCATGCCCTTCTAGAAATAATACCTATGGTTTGTTATGTCATGCAATCATTTGTAATTGATTTGTGTCCATACAGGTTTTACAAACTCTAAATTTAAGAAACAAGAAAAATGGGTTGTATCTCTTCTGCCTTTGTTTGTGCTTCTGGTGAACGAACAATAACAGAATGGTTTATATAGATCGAACAGCACAAAAGGAGCTTCCAACTAACAAGGTGTGGCTTAGCACTACACTTTAGGTGGATTATTTACCCACTTCCTAAAATACCACTAAGAAACAGGGTGACCTGGGCTGATTACATTAATAATGTAAAGTTCATAATGTCATAACCTATTTATGTTTTATCTTGTCAATACCAAGAACATTTTGTATTTGTCAAACGACACCTGTTGTACAATGACAGCAGCCAAAATAGTTTCATCTGATCTTCCAATTACTGTGCCGTCTCCTAAAAATAGTATGCAACCAATTATGTATGACTGATGCAATTTCATTCATATGCAACAGGATTATAGCCGTTTCATACTGACGGTAAAAGGGCATCAGAAGAAAGAGGCAATGTGCATTTGGTCATCCAGTCAACTTGTGTATGTAAGACACTAACCAAAACAAATATTAACAAAGAAAACAACACTCTAGACTTATCATGCAATATGGCCTACTAGACTAACAGTTTATCAACCTTTACATTAAGTTGTCCTCTTGTACATGTAATGATTGTGCTAAATTTACAAAGCCGTATATTAATAAAAAGGCACAATACTGAGTTAATCTACTTCTATTAAAATGTTGCTCTTTCTTAAAAAAAAGTGCTGAATGTGAATAAAAAATAAAAAGTACTTCTAACTAATTTCTAGTAACCAAACATGTCTTTGTCAATATCATTACACAGAGGGCAACTTAATGTGTATTGTTGCTATGATAAAACAACAATTTTAAGGAAATGTGTCACATTTTCAAGGGAGCTCCACCAATTCTATTAATATTCTATTATATACTGCATCAATTAACAAACTGTTTTAAGCTGGATTTGTTTTGTAAAACAATCTACAAAGAATTCTACAACAAAAAAAGTTTTAAGATAACTAAAAGTCTACTATCAAATTACAGTGTCTTGCTATTTAATAAACTGCCCACAATAATTGAACAACAATAATTAAAAGTCACTGGAGGAAGATAAATAAATGTTTAACACAATTATATGGTTTTAACACCAAAATTAAACAAAATTAGCAAGACATAGTGATGTTTTATTGTACTGATCTTTAAAATAATAAATATGCTGCACTTATTTTGAAAATTGTGCTGCATTTTTTGAAATATGTACACCACTGTTAAATTAAGCATAGTCTACAGCTTAAAGTAATTGAGTAAAGTTAGGATGCAACAGAGCAGCAGTTAACAGAGCAGCTTCCTTCTGGCTGGGTATGTGTAGGACAGCCATAATATCAACAATGTAGAGTTCCAGATTATAATTGAATATTTGTTTAACCTAACATTCGGATTTGTAGAGTTAATCTGCAGATCATCTGACTCTTATTTGCAACACTGTAAAAATCACATCTAAATCTAGCATTTCAATTTCATCAATGCAGCGTTTTAAGTTTGGTGGCGATCCCTTGCAAAGGTTTAACTTAGATGTGTAATAGTACAGAGGAAAATAAACAAAGACAGATCTGATCACAGGACTTACTCAGCTTTCGCTCCCTGAATCAAGAGAGCGTTGATACAATCCAGACTGCCCGCACGAGCAGCCTTGTGGATGGGCGACTCGCCCACATAGTCCTGAGTGATAACAAAAGACTGAAGTTACACACAAAAAGCAAGACTGTGTTGCGCACAAGAACAGTTGTAGGAGCAAAAACACAGTTTCAGGTACTAACTAAATATCTCCTCTCTCTCTCTCTCTCTCTCTCTCTCTCTCTCTCTCTCTCTCTCCGCTCTCGTAGTCAATTAAATTAAAAGCCGGCCTCTGATAGTGGCCGGGGGCGTGGTCAAATAAAGGCCAGCCTCAAATTAAGGCCGGGGAAAAATTACTGTGAATAATCTCCTAAATCAAGCCCATCGTGATGTACATTTCTACTAATTTAATTTAAAGTTCCCATATTATGAAAAAGAAAATATCACTTTGTCTGGGATTTGGGGTGTTATTGTGTGTCTGGTGCTTCCACACACATACAAACTTGGAAGAAAAAAAAACATCCATGCTGTTTTGAGTGAGATACAGGTTTCTGAATGTCCTCTGCCTTCAGTCTCTGGGTGAGCCGTTTAAAACCTGCACAGCTTTCTACGTAAATAGCCGAGATGAGGTGGCTAACCGTAGCATGCTAGCACTGGCATGCAAGTTTGTTCTCACTGGCAAAACACTGCTACAACACACAATAGTTCACCATATATTACAAAAGAACTACTTCCTGTCCCTGTTCTGCAGGTATCCTACAAGTGCGCCCTCATTTAGAAGAAGTCTTCCAGCCAATCCTGCCATGTACTGACCAAAGTTGGAGAAAGAGTTATCTAGCTATGTGATCTTACCTAGCTACTGAGCATGTGCGACTCCCAACAAAGATAGTATAGAAGTGAGATGTCTCACTCTGTAGCTAAAACAGAGATGCAAACAAACAGGGTGAAAATGTAAACTGTAAACCTATTCTGGTACAACCTCAAAATACAAATATGAACCTGAAAATGAGCATAATATGGGCACTTTAACAGATTTAAAAACATATTCATGTTTTCCACATTTTGTTTTTTTCTGGGTTATGGTTCTCATGTAAAGTACTATTGTCCTACCGGCCTTTTAGTCAATGCGGCTGTACGTGTTACTCAGCCAAGTGTAGTTTGTAGTAACGTACAGGTGACAACTGATGGCAGTAGCTACATTGGAAGTAACATGGGTCTCATTTAGTGCTAGCAGAGGAGGACAGGCTCTGGTGCTATTGACAGACTTTAACAACAACAAAATAAAAAAAGAGTTTTAAAGTGTGCAGAGGGAAACTTGTGTGAAAAAGCTGTGAAACTTTTCTTCGGGTTCCAACTGACACAATGGTGGTGTTTGATTATTTCTGAGCCAAAATGCTCTGTTGCCCTTCTGGCTGTTGTATTTGGGATATTTTTGCAAATGTCTCTTAAAAATGAATGCTCTCTGACCACTGGAATGCCACGGCTTTTCATCTAAGACAGTTCATTTAAAACAGTTATACTTATCAAACATATGGAATTAGAAATAAAGGCCTGCCTTTAATAAAAGCCTGCTTCAAATAAAAGCCTGATACCTTCTGGAGTTCAGGTAAATAAAGTCCCCGGCTTTCATTGGAGGAATTACAGTACGTTTATAATCAAAAATCCCCTCTGCCTCCAGGTTTAAAAAAAAAAAAAGGAAAGACAGACATAAGAGGGCGTAACTCTACAGGGCAGAGTCTGAACTTTTCACCCAGACCTCACCACCGCCCACACACATTTATTACAGTTACATACACAAATGATGTCTCCAACAACTGTAAAGTCGGCTGAGTTTAAACGTGGTGCGACTCTGCTGTCCAATACCAGTCATATTAGGAATTCAAGAGAGGTAAGCTCACAAATCATAGTTCTCCCTAGTTTCTCAGGTGTTTATTTTAACTTATGCTGAGCACATTGAATCAGTTTCATGATGACGAGACCCGTTTTATAATCATGACCTACTAATTTGATTTTTCTCAGCAGTGCAGCAGAGCATAAGATATAGCCCCAGTGAATACATGAGTCTGCAGGAAAATACATGAAGAGGAAACAATGTGAAAAGTAAAACACACAACAATCTGAGAGCAAATGCATTACCAGAAACTGAGATTACCATAATCTAAATATAAATCAGGTTGAGGGGTAAGTAGCAGCAGTAGACTGCAAGGGTAGTGACCCCACTTTAGTTTGATGCTCCTTGATGGGATCAGTCTGAGGTCAACCTCTGCTCTCCTCTTTTAGATCATGTTTACATGCACCTCACCAGGAAATGTCAAAAAGGTTAATTCTTACTTGATAAGTTGGGTGGTTTTTAAAGTGCCAAACCGAACCGTTTAATTCCCCTGGTGTGCAGTATTTAGTGAGCATCTGATGTCATACCTGTCTGTTAATATCTGCACCAGCTTGGAGTAGCCATAACAAGCACTCAGGGTGGCCCCCAAATGCAGCAATGTGAGTGGGCGTCTGTGCAAACCTGGAGGTCACCGCATTCACACCACAGCCCACCTGAACCAGACGCATCACACACTCCAGCTGTGAAGACACAAGGGCAATGCATGGAAACTCAGTTCATTTGAATGTGTGTGCAGCGATTCATTAATTCATTGCTTTCCAGGAAGACATTGGGCAGGTATAGACAAGCATACTACAGTAGCTGGTTAGAGAAAAATGCAACGCAATTGTGTGGCCTGGCTCAGTCTTCATAGCTCTTGCTTTTGGCATGCATCCAATTAATGTTCAAACTGTTACTGGTAGGCCTGCCTTCACAATGCCAGCGAGTTAGTGTAAACACAAATCTTAGCATATGTGTAAGGTGTGATTCTTTAGGAGCGGCCAGTTCGTTAGAAAGGCATCCTTACTGTTAAACGCTGACTTGCAAGTTACCAGACGTTTTAAATATAATGTTAAAGCTTTCGGAAAAATATTTCAGACTGACCTTGGAAACGTAGTTGTGTGTTCAGATATCACCTGGTTTTCAATCATTTTACCGTGTTTATTATCATTTAATCAATTCCGTTTAAATTAACAAGCAAAAGTCAAACTCACGAAGGTTTATTTTTCTTTCTAGCTATGTCAACGTCTCATCTAACGACCATTACATTAATGTTAAAATTGCACGAGGTAACGTTAAGCTTTTTACTCGCAAAACCTTAACGCTACTTACATTCAAAAGCGTAACGTCGCCTTAATCTCATCTAACATGTATAATGGATATATCAGTAGCTAGCTACAGTTCATGAAATATAAGTTAGCTAGCTAACGTTAGAGAACAGTATCAATTCAACGTTTATTGTCCATTCTCCACCTACAGTTAACGATGGCTGCTTTTTAGTTTTATCAGCCAACATCAGGAAATGGCCGAGACGAGAGGCTTAACTATGTCGCAGATCGTTGGCGCTCATTCTGGAGACCAAAATGTTCAACTCGGGAAAGGCTGTCCTTCAAACACCAGGCTAGCGATATAACTAGCTACCTTTCCGAAATGAGCGGCCCAGTGTATGGGCGTCCAGCCGTAGAAAGTGTCCTCCACCGTGAGGTCAGCCGGGTTTGAGGTGCACTGGAGCAGGGAGCACAAGGCACCGACATCACCATCCCTGCATGCCCGGTGAAGAGGGAAGCGGCTGTTTAAGACCTCCTCGCTCGAGAATCCAGACTCCACACCCACCGACATTGTAGAAAAATGATAAATGCCTAACGCTAACTACTTTAAAAACAGACAACAGAAATAACTATCGTTCGGTGCATATGTATCACAACACGCGCCACCCTGACCGATGCGATTTTTGTTTCTCTGCCTGACAACACAAAGCAGACAGGTCTTATTATACATCCGTGGGCAGAGCACGCGCCTGAGTAAAAACTTGAGAGGAGCCAAGTGAGCTGCAAACTGCGGACTGGAGCTCACATTCCTGACTTTTGTTCTTTTCCTTCCTTTTTACTATGTCGCCACCTTCTGGGCAGTAGACTGTCTGAGTTCTGAGTTTAAAAGACTGATGAGTTTTCATGAATAACCTTTAACTGTCTATGAAAATAACTTAAAAAACAAGCTGGTAGGAAGACACAGCACATAGATTTGATTTTTGCACATCCTGCACTAAACCATATAACCTTTTTTTATTGGTAAATAGTTAAACTGTACATGTTTGTATCTGTATTAATTGCTTTCATTTTAATATGTTTATTTTTAAGTATGCACAATCCACCAGGGCAAATTCTTCAAACTACTGAGATCTGTGACATGGCCTGATAAGGGTCTGAAATGACCTTCGTCCATACTAGCCCCAAAAAAGATCTTTTCGAATGATAGGGAACAAAATTCTATTTCTGTGCAAAAGTCAATTCTAAAGTTCAACCAAAATTGACATGAGTTTCAGTAATCTGAGTTTGACAAATCAAGTGGATATTTTCCAAAGTTAGTCTTTATAGTAATAGATTCCATCTTTATTTTACTATAGACCTGCCTTCCTGTCTAAGAGACCACAAATGTCTGAGCCAGCGGTCATGGAGACAGTTTGTTGTAAGACTGAGAGTCGATGTTTAGAGACTTCATTCAAAGGGTGACGGAGAACAAGATGTTTAATACAGTAGGCCAAATCCCTCTTTCAATCACAAGCAACATTAATCAACTTAGTACACTAGCCTGCTTCTTGGTTAACTACCAAAATGGGCTCTTGGTCAAAGCCTGGGCTAGCATATGCTCACACTACAAACACAAGGCTGGGCAATACCAAATTTAATTATCAACATTTATTTCATTTAATAGTTTTATTTCAACAGCTGACAGTGGGGAAATAAGTACAAGAATATGCACTACCAAAATGTTTAAAAAAAAAACCTATATCACAAGTAGCCTAAAAGTCCTGTTTTCAAAATGTTACTGAAGTATAATGTAAGTTACCTCCAAGTGATAGTTAAATGTTGTGTTTCTTCTTCACCACAAGATAGCAGTATACAACAAGAAAAGACAACCACATGCAAGGTTCTGAGCAGTGTAGACATACAAGAGATGATTCAAGTGGGGATACGAGGATCTCTGCCTTTTTTAATGTTATTATCATACTTTTTTAAAGGTTTTTTTGGGGGCGTTTGAGGCCTTTAATTCCACAGGACAGAAGACAACATGAAAGGGGAGCGTGAAGGGGAACGACATGCAGCAAAGGGCTGCAGGTCAGAGTCAAACCCACGGCCGCTCTGTATATGTGCGCCTGCTCCACCAACTGAGCTCACCCAACCACGTTATTATCACTCTTATTGTTACTTTTTAAATAAGGTTTATTCTTTGTACAAAAACTATTGACAGTGTAGAACACATGACAAACTATGTTAGAAGCCACCAGCTATGACTGTTTTCAAGGTGAAGTATTATTTTTGTACGTTAGAGGGAGATATTGCCTCTAGTTGCAGGTCACCTTGGCTGCTTGATGAAAGTCATGTAGTGTTGATTTCACTCCAGAGCCACAGGAATCCTATTATGATTCAACACCAATCAATAGCAGCAGTCTAAGATTTAGTTCTGACGTAATATATGAAGCCCTGGCGTTTGTATTATCCTGGCTTTAGTGTCATCCTTAATAGTTTGGATTCTTAAGCTACATGGAGGTAGAAAGCAGACACAGTTTCCGCAGTTGCTCCAAAGCAACAACCATCCACCCGTCCATTTTTCTAAACCAGCTTATCCTGTGGGGGATTGCGGTGTGCTGGAGTCTATCACAATATGCACTGGGCGAGCTCCAGAGCGGCTTTCTGTTATGAGAAAGGCTTTGGAACGTGAAGAATGTTAATGAACCTCAGCGGAGTGTGTCACACTAATATTACTGCCGTGATGATGTCACCATTGGGTTAAAGTTGCCAACCATTTACCATGCTCTGTGGAGGCACTACAGCACCCAGTTTTCCCAAGGCCCCTACTTTACCTCTATGTAACAAGTGAAAAACACACACACACACACACACACACACACACGACACACACACACACACACACGCACACACTTTAATGAATACGCATGAATAAATCAAATGTTCCAAATATAGAACATATAGAACAGAGTATGTTACTTATCGCAATATATAGGAACCAGTTTCACTCTTATTGTGTTAAAAATGTACCCACTTTACAACAGGCTATGATGCAGGCTTTATTAAACTGAATATTAGTATTACAGTCCATAAAAACAAAGATTCATACAAGCTATTTTGTTTTATGCATAACCCAACCTTTAGTGTCTCTTTAAAAGAGTGCTCCACCAATTTAGCATTATTCGTTCTGCACTTATGATGAACAGTTTATGAAAATTAAAAAGAATCCAGATATAGTGTATTTTATTCATTCTTCTTCCTTGGGAAATCCTGGTGCATACGTTACCCATAATGCAACCCTCACAATGCAATACATTTAACAGGAGGGATTGACATCCCAGTGTTATGTTTTAGAACATGAACAGTATGGTATTGTTGCATCGACAAGAAACGCCTTAAGGCTGTCAGGGAGTACAATAAAGAGAGCACAGTGTCTTTTGTGCATCGCCTACACCCTCATCATAAGATGTGATTAATGTCACACAGAGAATAGTTCTACTCCTCTGACAACGTTTGGAAGCACAGCAATTACGTTGCTAAAATAAGCTTTGTAACCCAAAAGTGCACAGGTTTGAAGCATATCACAATACTACAGTGTACTGTAACTGAGCAACAATAAGAACAAAACATTTGCAGTAAAGTTTCATATATTTTGAACTGATAATTTAACTTGTCATTCAACCAGTGCAAAACAAATGGAGTCAAACAAGCAAACACATTATTTGGTTTTCTTTCACAACCAGAGCTTACTGTAAGTTGTGTTTTTACTTTTAGATCATCTTGTCTGTTTAAAAGTAATGTGACTGCATATGGTCTTTATAATGAGTTATCTTTCTGTCTTTTCATGCGTCACTCCAATGTGAATTTGTGAACCTGCTGCCAGTTCCTGTGTCCTAATCTCTGTCGTTGACCTTGATTACATGTCTACACAGGAATGTCCGCTGATAGTTTATCAGGCTGGTTAAATATCCCACCTGACTACTGTCTGTTTGCTGAGATCAAAATAACTAGACTAGAAACAACAGCCCTTTTCACACATGCCCTGCAACCCTGAACTTATCTAGATTTTACAGAGCTGTACGTAAGAACTAAATTGTCCGAAACAGTTGGACTGAACATTAAACAGACTTTATCCTGCCAGCCCCCCTAGTACAAAGTCCATGTAATGTCTAATTGAGCCCATGTGTGAATAGAGCTGGTCACTGTGAAGAGAATTCACAGCAAGCAAGTGAGCGTGTTGATGACGTTTCTATCATGCAGCTGGCGCGAAACCACAAGAATACAAAAGTCCAAGGGTGAATAAGGGGGGTAATTTACATGAAGGCAGCAACAAAAATGTCTTACTGGAGAGAAGACAAAACGCTGGAACACTGTACAGCTACGTGATGTGTCGTCCTGCCTCCTGCACGCTCTCCCCAGGCGGTAACCATCGCCTAAACCAGAGTGTTTCCAGTCGGTGAGAACGCTTCTGATATGGACAATCTCCTGTTGTGTTTTAAATGTGTGAAAGGGCAACTCTCAGACTCAATGTCTGTAACTGATTCTCCAGAAATTGTCTTGAGTTCATATGAGAAAACGGCTATTCTCACTTCAGTCTACTTAGTAATGGCATTATGGCAATGTGGCAATATGGCAATGGCAATGACAATTACTAAACACTTAGTAATCCCTTTACCTCAACACTAATCATCCTGCTGAGTTCTGCCTCAGCTCTGATGAAACCAGATTAGGCAGAGCACAACTCCTTTGTGATGCATACAAACATGGTCTTCCCAGTCTTCCCTTCACATGGTGTTGAACCGTTTTCGCTCTGACTGGAATTTAGTGCTGCCCAAGACAAAAGTGATTGGTTTAAAGAAATGCAAACAACCCAGATCGTTTTTTTCTTTTATCCCAGAATGTATCTGTGGCCAGACCTCCACAGCGATATTGAGATAGATCTGACAATACAAGACTATAAACCTGATTGAGATCTATGCTTCTTCTTTCAGAAAATCAAAACATTTTAAAGATGTAAAAACAGTACTTCAAAATCTAATCTAATCATGAGGCTGAATCTAATTTCTCTGTCTTACCCCTTCTCCTTAGTTTTTGCGCATTCACGTGAGAGTAAGGGCTGTCCCAATACTCCTTTTGATCAAGGGCTAGGAGTAAGATGAAGGGGTGCACAGCCCTTAAAACCAAGGGAGGACGCGAGCTTACTTGAAACCGAGGGGTTCCATGTACATTGTCCCATTTTATAGGGGTATGATTTCACCCCTAGCCCTTACCACTCAGTTAAGGGGAAGGGGTAAGATAGAAAAATGGGATTCAGCCTTAGAATAATAAAAGTCCAAGTTTAGGGTGTTACATCAATTAAGACGTTTTAATTACTATTAAAAACATTTGCTGATGTGTTTCAATCTGGTGCCCTACCCTACACTTGGAGAAAATCACCAATCATGGTTAAGGCTAGGATATGCTCAAAACAATTAAGTCTGTTAGACTTATTAGACTTACTTTAGTTAGTATATATTAGATATATGAATTAATTGAAAAGTGAATAATGTTCATTATGTCAAGTCATAATGTAACCTAAAGCTATTGTGAACCAATCGCATCTCATCTTTTTATGTTGACCCTCTTTTTTCTCATTTTATATTTTTTGTTGTTGATTTCTTAGGTTTTGTTTTGTCCCATTTGGAAGTTAAAACACACCAAAATGAGTAAAATAAACAATAAGTGAAATTGTATTGTGGATTTCAGAGTCTTCTGCAAATATCAATTACATCTTGTTCGAGTGTATCAGCCAAATTGCCAAACTTAAAGCTGTCAGCATATGTCAACATATTCAGAAATGTCATTCAATTAAAGATTTGTTGTGTTTATTTCTGACATACATTGTAAGAGAACCCCTGTCTTGTTCATTTCCTCACTACACAAGCATGCGGAATCACAGAATAATGGGCAGACTATGTGCTGCAACAAGCCCTCGCACTTCCCAAGTATTTCCTTTTCCTGCCATTCTTTATCTAGGTCAAAGGTAATAATCCATCCCTTAAGACTACAGCTTCCTTCTGCTGTAAATCTTTTCCCAGCCTCAGACTGACCAGTATTTCAGGTATCAGCGATTAAACAGCGGGAGGGTAAGTTTAAACAATATGTCAGCAGAATCTTATCCACATATAGCGCTCTCAAAGTGAGGTTCAAACATGCCACCATTAGTGATATTTATACTTGCACAGGTTTGGTGAGATATTTCCTCATGGGGTGAGTGCTCACACAAACCAAGTGCCAAACTTAAACGTTGAACACTCTGTAATGTCAGAGGAGCTTTTTACAGCCAATCAAACCATTTCTGATGGCCACCGATCTAGGTATAAGTATTGTCAGATGCAGTATTAAATTAAAACTAAAAGAAGATTATTTTTGTTATATCAGTCTTTTGAGATTAGAAATGCTAAATGCACTATTCAGTATGACAATTTTGGTAATTTCTTAAAACTCTATGAATGTCCCAAACTGAAAGAAAATATACAGTAGTCTACTGATTATTTGCTAACACTGTTCACACTGCGCAGTTTGAAGATAGAGGTAATTTTGCTGACACAAATACACATAAATATAACTAATAAATAAATAAGTAAATACAGGTGTTTGGAAAATTAAAGCATATGCACAAGTTAAATTATCCTATGAATATGTGAAGATTTTTTTAAGAGAGGTCAAAAATCGCTCCACTTTGCTCTTGATGTATTTGTCGTTGACAAATTGACCCCTAATTAGAGTAAAGTTTATTTTTATATAACACTTTTGTAGATCAGACCTCAAAAAAGGTTTCAAAATATAAGACAAAAGCAAGACATAAAGTAGGAGAGTATTTAAGTAAAAAGAGAAAAGCTCAATACAGCAAGACAGTGATTGTCATATAACTTCATACAGTATGTCACAGATATGTCATTCAAATGAACAAAACCTACATGATGAAAATTAACTCAAGGTCCACTTACTAGCGTTTTCTGGAGGTTTCAGTTGCATCTAACAGTCTTCCTCAGCCGATAGAGCTTGCTCGGTTCATGACAGCTGCTCCAGAAGCACACAACCTCGAAGTACTTTGAAACTTACTGGTGTTTCTCATAAAGTTCAACAGCCTTATTTTAGAGCTTGGCAGAGTGCTTGTAGTTGTTTTGAAATTTCTGAAAATGTCTGTTCTTTGTATTGGTTCGTTTGCCCTGTGTGAAGAAGAGTTTTGTTCATTTATGGTCTACTAAACTGCATCTTTTGTTTACATGACCTTGTTTTATTGCATTTACAGTAATTAGATGTATTTACTATCAAAATTGTACGTCACTGTGACTAGAAATACCTCCTCAGTCAAAGCTGTCAGCAATAACCCATAAGACTGTGTAACATGTACCAGTACCAGAATGGTAATGTGAGACTCTCCATCACTTTGTGGTCGTTCATTGGTGGACTGTGTGCAAGATTTCCCCTTCCTTTTCTCTTCCTTGCTGTCTTATCTTAGGGCTGCATATGCTGATTCTCCTCTCTCTTCTCTCTCTCCTCTCTCTCTCTCTCTCTCTCTCTGACGTGTTTTACCTTCCCCCATATTGGTCCTTTTTACATAGATGGATTGGATTGCATGTGATTGATCTGCACTGTGCCATTTCTGGTGTTGTGTGATTTATTGCGTCAATGCAGAGAGGAAGTATGCTATATTGTCACAGACATACAAAAACTCCCACACACATACACACACACACACACACACACACACACACACACACACACACACACACACACACACACTCACACACACACACACACACACACACACACACACACACACATACAAACACACACTGTTAAACTATCTGTTGTTCAAAGTATCAGTCATGCTGTTGCATATTGCTTTGTTCTTTGTTCTTTTACCACATTGTCAATTTTTCTGCATGGCATGAATATTTTGAGACTGTAGAGCACCTGCAGCATATGTTTATTAGATTACAACATATAAAACACTGCACCTGTCTCCGTCTATCACAAAAATACAAGACTATGGAACACGTATTAGAGGTCATTAGTCACTTATGCACCCAGTGGGGTGTCCTCCAGGGAGCAGCAAGGCGATTGTCAAACCCAGCAGTGATGCAGTCTTTCTGGGCATGCTGGTGACGGAGGAGGGGGCTGGCTGCAGCTTTGGAGGTGACATCAGTTGCCTCTGACGCCAGCACAGCATCAGCTCTTACAAAGAGAGATTGTGGTTAACAGTTTTTTCTTCTTCTTTCTTTGTCTATCGGAAGAATGTTAACGAGTTGTCATGTCTTTTAATTTTAATGTAATGTATTAATCTGATCTGTTTTATGATGTATTGATGCATTGTTGCTTGTTTTTTACTGTGCCTGTAAGGTGTCTCTGAGTGCATTGAAAGGCATTATTAAATTAGAGAAGAAATTAAGTGGCCGCCACTACTCTTTTATAAAGAGATTTAAACACAGATCTTTCTATTGTCTCTTTTGATTTATGGTTGTAGCCACGCAGCATCTTTGGCACTAAATTACATACATATGCGTATTCATATTTCCCAGGCGATGAATCTTACAGAATTTTGTTAGACTTTAGTGATCACCCAACTTTTCCTCTAGTGCCACCAGCAACTAAAAAAAAACACTTCAAATTTCTTAAGAAGACTTCCAAACCCAAGTCGCTTGCAGCCATGTAAGTGTAGTGCTTGAAATGTCCATGATCTGCAGTCTTGCAAGGAATTCAGTGTTTTCATTTTAAAATCACTCTCTTTAAACATTTCATACTCTTATTTTTACACCCTACATTACAGGGTTGACCAGAAACAATGGAGATGTTGTCAAAAAAATGGAAGGGGCCACAGTGCAATACAAAGAGGGTGTGAATGTCCTTAAAGGAGAAATCTGGCCAATTTTTATGTTAATCTTGATTGCCATAAATATGCAAGTACTTTCGATTGAAAAACCCTGACCTGAATCGGTGTAGGCTACACTGAGTAGCTGCAGCTAGGTGTACAAGCTTCCACTGAACTAAAATGGCAGTTAACGGGGCAAGTTTTAGAGTGCCTTTGTGCCTCTTAACAGACACACAATTAATATGTCTGTACAACATGAACAGGGCCGTCACGTAACCTTAAGATGCGTTTTAAAGTCAGACAATGTTTTTATTCACCTTCCCTGTCTCAGCTCCAGCACATTCTGTTAAATTTCCATTTTGTGTTTTTCTTCTCAAGTTCCCAGAAAATTAAGAGTGGGAAGTTAAAATCCCTAAATGTAGATGCCACTATACGCCATCCTTAATTAAAACAATTAATGCCATTTATAAGTTTGCAGCCCAGTGATTTCACACCGTCACACAGACTCACATTTGCTGGTAAACACATGCTGAAGCCAACTTAAGTCTTAAACATTACACGACACCTGTCATAATCACTCAGCAGTGTCCGCTAAATGCCAAGGAAGATTATAGCAGATGTCATGTCATGGATTACGGAAGCTTTATGTATGTACAGTGCATGTATGAATATTTTCCCGTCACCTCTGTGGAAATGCCATAGGCAACCACTTTAATCTCATTTGTGTGGCTGTACGTTGTGTGTTCTGTTGTGGAGTGTATCAGTGTGTCTCCAACAGCTAACATACAGCTCCTTGCAGTGTTTTTCTTTCCCAGTCCTGAAGTCTATCTGGCTGTCTCTCATAGTATTGTGGGGGGAGGGATGAGCCACAGCTGCTGTCTGACGTAAATGCAGCACAAACACTCTGTCAGTGCGGTCACAGCCCCTCTGCCAGCTCTAACAAGTTAATGACTTACCTAACACTTCCTTCTTCTGCAGTTACACTAAACCTTGTGATGGATGTTACATTCAAGTCTGAGCAGATGCTAAGAGCTCATTGACAGTTGGAGCAGAAAACAGTAACAGACTGGCATCTGTCTGTAATGTTGCCAGTGAAGGCTGCTGTGTGCACATAAGCTTGAGCCTTTTGTCATTATGCATAACGCTGGGCCCAGACACAGCAGTTCAATTAGGGGTCTTCCACCAACTTTACAAATGACAAATGAAGTTCAGTTTCCTGCTTATTAGTATTGAAATTCAATCTGTGAACAACTGTACAATACTGTATGATACCTTGTTTGTTTGGAGGAGCTTTCTAAAGCTACAGACCTATAACTTTGGTGATAACTTGAGTTTCTTCTAATGCAACCAGGTCAAATCTTTTACTTTTCCTGTGAAATATCTCAACATGTACTGGATGGATTGGCTCAAAATTTTAGAACATTTATTGTTGCCAGATGATGTCTCCTGATAATTCTGTTGATTCCAACTCTTCATCTAGCACAACCACCAAAAAAAAGTTTGCTCATGATCAAACACTTGCAAAAATAAGGATGTTTGCATCAGACACAGCTGTACTTCGTATTTAAAGCTAATTAGCAGCAGATTCTTTTTAAAGGACAGCCTCTGATACAGACTGGGGGCATACATGGACAAAGGGAGGGTCTAATGATGATGTAGATGGTACTGAGTTACATTGTAGGAAATGTTGTGAAGATCCAGCCCTTTTGGAGCTTGAATCATACTAGGGACTAAAGTCACAATATTTCTGCCTTTAATGCATCAGTTTTGACTATCCTTTTTCAAATTTGCATCTCACAAGTCTCAACTTTATGGAAGCTCACTGACTGAAGCATAGGTGTAGATTTACATATAGGATGACATGGACTCCTCAATTTTTGTAATTTGGGTAAAACATGATTAAACCCTGCTTTTTACATATCCTGGATGACGCAAATGTAGATGGATAACAAAATGAACCTAAAATAACCTCAGATTTACCAGTGTTGTTTACTCTTTGTCTCTACCAACTTTGAAACCAAACCTACACCCTTGCACTGAGGTCAGTGTTTATACCACTTTATGATGCGGTCAAGCGTAAATGCAAACCGCAGTCCAGCTGACTCATTTCACTGAAAGCCCAACACATCCAGCAGAACAACAATCCTACATTATCTGTGCCTGTGAACACAGAAAGCATAAGAACGGCACTCTTCTGCAGATAAATTGAAATGAGGTGTTTTCTTCTTTCTCAGCAAAAGCCAAGATCCACAGGGAGAACTGGGATCGATTGGTGCACCTCACAGAGGATTCAGTCACCTCCGTTGATCAGCCACGTACACCTGCAATAAGCAATTTCAAGGATACATTCGCTTACCAGAAGTACAGTGTTGCATGTCCTTTTGTTTACAAACATGTACGAAACATATGTGTGGCTGCAGCTGTTTAGCTTAAGGTGTTTCACATTTTCAGAGAAGCCTTTCTTCTCCACATATCTATGAAATTGAAGGATTGAACTGGAGGAGGAAATTGTCATGCATACACAAAGATTCAATGCAAAGATTAGTGTGCAATGATCTCAATGGAAGGCTCATTTAGGCTAAGGGGATTGAAAACGCGCCTGGGTCTTTGACGTGTGCTGCTGACAACATTGTCCGTACCTCCTTTTGACTAAACAGGAGGAGGAGGAGGAGGAGGGTGGAGGGGAAGAAGACAAAACAAGAGAAAATATTGTAGTGAGTATTAAAGAAGAAGAATATTAAGAATATTAAGAAATGCATGTGGCATTACTAAAATGACAAAGAGATTATTTGAAGGAGGAAATTTGAAGAAATAACTGGTGGGATTTGGCATTCAACTGCCCACCTGAACCCTGCAAACGGGATAGGTATTCTCATGCTATATCTAAACTCTATATCTATACATCTATACTCATGCAAGGAAACAATTCCACCACCTTCTTCTTCATGTCTTTAGAACATCATTAAGGCTTCAGAAATGTCATCATGCACCTGACACTAATTATACACAGAGTATCACAGGGAGAAAATTATATTTGAGTCGTAGTGCGTGAGACATGGATCATATAAAAAAGAGAAAGGAACTTTCCCAGAGAGCTATATATACATATTAGGACGCTGCCATCATACATGCTACATTTAGCTGGAGGTGGCCCAAACAAAGAAAGGATAAGGTTGAGGCAAATATGAGTAATAGTTTTTTGATAAAAAAACAAGAAAATATGGATTGTGCACTTGGGTGAGCAGATGTTGCTGTGCATGACAGGTGGATCCATTGGCTGCTTCGCTCTCCTGGATATTTATTTTCAGCCCTGAGTGGCAAACATTCACTGGCTTTTATTTTTATGTAGGTTGTAAATGTTGTTGTATGTTACATGTTTACTTTTTTTCATCCAGACAATGTATTATAATGTATTATTTGTGTCTGAGCCCCTTTGCACAAGCTTTAAATCTGTTACCAGGGTGTCCCATTTCACATGTCTGCATTGTGTCTTATGATTGTACTTGTCTTTTAACTTTTGTGAAGAAATTGAACATTGAACCTTGGCTGTAGAGAAGGTAGTGGAAGGAGATAAACGGTGGAAGAAAAAGAGGAGATGGAAACAAAAGCGGTCTTTGTGCTGCCGTTAATCTGAGGTTAGTCATTAAAGTGAACACTAGGTGGTCTGGTGTTGGATGAAGAGAGCAGATCAAGTTGGACGAAGAACAGAGGAGGATCTGTGTCAAGCTATCTGTTGTCTGCTTTTATCTCCCAACAGTCCTAGCAACCAAATCAAACACACTGCAAAACACTCTGAGGATCAAATAGGGTGCCTGACAACATGCTAGACAGCTGCACCAGCGAATGTAAAAATTGGGGTTAGGGTTAGAATCCCCAACCATGCTAACTCTAACACACACACACACACACACACACACACACAACACACACACACACACACACACACTTGTTTCCATCTATCACAAAAAAAGAGACATTGCATTGACAATTTTTTTGCAAAATTTGAGATTCATAAAGTTTGAGATAAACAACTGTTTTTGCTTCAAAGTGAAACATTTTCATTGACTTAGTATTCAATCATGCTGGGTCTATAGTTTGAACTAATTTTCAAAATATAATGTTGCTATTTTTCATCTTCTAAAATGTTTATTCAATGAATACGTGGTAGAAGCTGTGTCCACATTTACACAAGTTCATTCTGGGGTAAAGAAAGTATTAAATCAATTTAGTAGAATAGATAATCTGTGCAAGGACAAGGACGTGATATTCCCTGCTCCACACCGTATTACTAATTATGTACAAAATAAACGTCTGTGCTGATATACACAATGTAGCTTGTTCTTTCTCTAACTGATCAGCCTCGGGTGGTGGCTTCTTCTAACAACCATCTTCCACAACTTTTCCCTGAAGCTCTCTGCACGTATACATTGTATTCAGCTCTCTCTACACATCCTTCCTCTCCTTGAGTTAAGGACTATTGTCTGGCTTTGGGGACCCAGCTGAGAGACCATATGGATATTAAGATTGTGAGTACAACATGCAGCAACACCTGGAGGGACAACTTTCAACTTTTTCCATCTGGACTCAGTGTCACTTCCAGGTCACACGTGTTTATTTATTTTTAATTAAAAAAAAGATACATTTTAGAGACAGTATATATTTTACCCACAACTTTAGGGCAAGGAAAGCATGCCCAACACTCCCCCCTCTACATTTCCAGGGTAGTATGATGACTTTATTTGTTTTATACGTAATTTTAATCAGGTCCTGCCATTCTGCTGATTCCACTGTCTCACATATCAAATCCATTTCATCATGAGCAGCTCAATTCTGTAAATCCCCTGTTAGTTTAGATTGGGCTGGTCAGAAATAAGGGAGAACAGACAAAAAAAATCCTTTCACTCTGCTTGCTTTTGGAGTGGTGAATAAGAGCATTACATCACTAAATCACTTCGAGAGGTGCCTCATCCTGCTTCACTCAAAGCTGACCTCTTTCTAGTCCCTTCATCGCTGCTCTCTCTGTTTTTGTGCCCTCTCCTCTCAGTGCTATCTTTGCATCTTTTTTTAACGCTCTCTTTTACTCCCTGTCTTTTTCATCTTTGGAATTGTATCCACTCGTTGAGTCTATCTATGATTGTACTTAATTTGCTTTTCATTTAAGCTTGCTGTCACCTTTCTGTGTACCCCAAATCCCCTTCCCCTACCACCCTCAGCCCTGGATAATATGCTAATCCGTGGTATGACGCAAATGGCTTTGTCTCCTGGGGGGCTTTTGCTCACACACGCATTCATAAAGGCTCTTTGTAGCCTGGTGTGCAGATACTGGCGGTGACCAGGTATTTCCATCTTGAGATAACTGACACCACAGGATAACTGTACCAGTAACTCTGCTGATACTACCCTACATTGTGCATTCTTTAGCAGAAAAAAACTTTTGTTTCTGTTTTGAATGGTGATCGAAAATCAGACTGTATAGCCACCAGGGGTATTAAATGGTGTTACGAAGATCATTTTACCTTTACCTCTGTCTCAAGATTGCATGATCATGTTTACTTTAAAGCAAAAATTACCAAGTTGTATAAGTTTAACGTTGCTTTCACATCATATTGTTTAGAACATAATTCCCACTTTGTGAAAAGAACTAAAAAAGTATCAACGAACCATCACTGCCATCAACATTGAATATAGATTGTTTTTATGTGGTCGCAGTTGTCAAAGTAATAACAATTTCCGGTTTAAAGACAAACCAGAACAGTGTTCCTGTAACAAAATGCTTTGTTTGCACATAGCCTTCGATGTAAGAATACATTCAATTTAACATTTGCCTTGTTAAAAATGGCAAATCTGCTATACCCCAGTTAGCTCATTTTTTGCTTTTATAAGTTTTATAAGTTAAGAAAAACAGGGTTATCTATTTGCATGTTGTGTTTTCTTTTATGAGTGGAAAGGCTGTGAAAATGATTCACATCAGTTAAGTAGGCCTATTTTCCAGGTTTCTGGCATCCTCTGGGCCTGTACCACTAAACTGCAGCTGTGGAAAAGCATTTAAAGGAGGCAATTCCCATAATTTATTTTCTCAAAAAATATTGTGTAATTGCACAACCGTACTATACTGGCCTATTCTCTGTAAAAAAAAAAAAAATAAAAAAACAAGCCGGGGGGATTTTCCAGTTCAAACTAAATTAAACATGGACATTGGAACATCTTATACCACTGACTTATTGTCACTGATAATTTATTATATGTATTCAAAGCCAGTCTCATGGCGTTTGTGAATTGGGAAGTATTTAATCTATGACAACTGCACTTTGTAGTTGAAAGCTTGATGTCTTTCTCATGGGGGGCCAAATGTCTGGGCGGCAAAGCGGAAAGGCAGGTAACCTCCCTATGACCTCATAGGGGTCCATGGTCTGGTTTCTCAAAGGCAGAGCAGGATACCCAGGGCTGGTTACACCTATCACCATTTCTAGCCATAGGGGCACCATAGCAGGCTGGTGGAATGCATAAGTTAAAAATCAAAGGAACCTTAAAGTAGGTTTTTCATAGAGCACCTTCGTGATGACAGCACGATTACAATAGCGAGAGTATTGAACAGTGAAATTTACCCAGTAGACGGGGATAGTGTCCCCTGTGACGTTCATTCATGTTTTTCTTCCAAACAAACGCCTTTCCGTGGTTGGTCCGTTGCCAGAGTGGCGTTTCCTTGCCTGTTTGTGTCCCCGTGAGACTGCGCTCGTGTTTTGCAGCGTTGGTAATTTGTGTGACCACACGAAATAAACAGGAATGTTGTGTTACTGTGACGAACCAATAAATCAAAATGACGTCACCATTTCACAAACTGCCGACCAGGAAGTTCTAACAGAAGTGCACAAACCTTAGTCGTCTCCTATATTCTGTTGAAATGTTCAATTTTATAAAAGAAAAAAACAACGCAGGACTGTCATCTCAGAGACCGGGGTTTGCGTCCTGTGTGACGTTCCTTTCCCCGTTGTTCTTTTCCTAGCCACAACCGTCTCAAATGTTGCGTCCACCAGAGACGTTAAATGGTGACGTTATCAAAATAACGTCACCATTTCACAAACTGCCGTGAGACCAGGTTGATTCAAACCCCTAACCCATTTGATCAATGAGGAAAACATGTGGGATGTGAGCGTGAGATCTACAAGGCACTCATCACCAAAAGTGTTTATTTAAGAAGGGCTGGTGCTGGATCTCCTGGATGATAGCTTGACGCATTTGAAGTCACAAGTACAGCCTCCGCCTGCCAAAGTCAACAAGCACTGACAGACCAGTGTTAATTACCAAAGACGAATGGTAACCCTGTCCTTCACAAAACACAATGACACCAAATGAACAGACAAAGAAGCTTTTCACAGACTGTCAGAGGTTGCAAAAGCAGATGGCAAAATAAATCGATAAATGGACTGAGGTCAGTGAAAGATGAACCCCAGGTAGTCTGTCAATGACGTGTTTGTACTGTTGAAGAGCTGCCAAATATTTAACAGATATACAGTAAGAATAATCTTAATTCAAACATTAATTTTCACCATATCTATTGAGAAAAGAAGCAAGAAAATAAGAATCTTAACTTAAGTACAAGCTTGTAAAGAAAGGGCTATCGTTGCTGATGTCTCACTCACATTTCAAAACAGGAAGTCTGCGCCATTACCTTGGAGCAGACCTGAATTAAACTTGTTTTGCTGTTGTTTGAAAATGTTTAGAGTATGTGTGACGAGTATGTGCTGAAGAGTGTTTCTATGGGGATTATAAATGGCTGATGTACAAGCTGTGTGCAGACTCAAAATGGATGCATGAGGCAGCCATTGAAAACCAGCAGAGGGAGAAGATAGGGAGTGACCTGAGAGAAATGGCAACGATCTTGACAGCAACATTCTGGGCAAATGTGACTATGCATCACTAAATTGCATGTATGTCATTTCTGTTTGTGACGAATAATATGATAATAGTGGTTTACAAGATGTTTATCTTCAGGTATCAACGTCAGTCGTTGCAGCTCGTGTCCGCACATTTGATTATGTGTACAGTTAAAAGTAAACAAAGTAACAAGACAAGAGTCTACAGTCATGCAAGTGGTTCTGTGAGGCTGTGCATAGGCACAGCAGTGCTTTGAGCTGAATGCTAACATGCTAGTGTTAGCATACCAACATTTTCTAATTAGCACCACTACAACACGTAGGTGAAACTAATGTCATTCATTTTGCAGATATTTGGTCATGATCCAAAATGTTGGACAAGTTACCTGTACTTTTTTGTTAAAGGGCTATTTTGAAAATGTTAGCATGCTAACACACTGAAGCATAATTGTGAACATGGTTAATATTATACCTGCAAAACATCTGCCTGTTTTTTGAATTGTCATTTTTACGTTTGCACATTTACTACATAACCAAGTTTCTGCTACTGTCTGAAATCGCAATTCATAATAATTTGTAAATCAAATTATACATGTAGGCTACTATAAATCTAAAATGATGTTGTAAATATAAGCCTTGCACTTTCATCATCAATCAAATGTAATTTACTGTAAGAGAGAGCAGCAGCAAAGAGCCACGCTGACTTTTCTCTCATTCAAGGTCAGGTTCAACAGATGTAACAGGAGCACACAGTATCACACTTGGAGTTGTGATGTGTAACACAGAGTTCGCTTCAGTCGGTGGTGAGAGGTTTTTGAGACAACAGTTCACAAAATGATTTGACAGCTGACAAGACCACAGTAGATGCGAAAAGTAAATTTTCAAAAACAGCCCATGTTTAATAAGGGCTTGCGGAAGTAGTTAGATGTATGGATAGTTCCTGTAGGCCTGTAGCTAAGGGATTTGTTTTCTCCCACAATGTTTAATCTGGTTTTGCAGACAGACATCGCACCATCAAAGGATTTTCTGCTGTCTTTTGATCCTGACCTTAATATGTATTGTCTGATCTGGTCCTTGGACATAATTACGTGACACCAGATTAACAGAAGTGAATGTTTTGATCTCCACTTTAAAGGAATCAAATTGTTGGTTCTCTCTGAAAGCTTGCATTCCTGCCAATGTTGGCATTTTCTATGATGTAGACAACAACCAGATTCAGAACTAGTGAAGAGATGCAAGGTAAATACATCAGCATGTTTACTTATGCTGGACTGTTTACTGACAGTCAGCACAGGAAAGTGTGATTCCTCAAAACTTAAATAAGTGCTAAAAGAGGCTAAAAATGCCCCTTGAGTTGACCTTTGTGCACCCATATATGATAAAATGTCACCAGAAGCACACAAACAAGAGACCAAAGATGCCTATGGCGTTTTCCTTTTGAATGAATGTGCAGTAAAACGTTGATGATACGGGTACCTGCACAGCTCACCTGGTAGAGCATGGGCTCCATGTACAGAGGCTCAATCTTTGCTACAGTGGTTGCAGGTTCAATTCTGACCAGTGGCCCTTTTTTTGCATGTCATTCCCCTTCTCTCTTCCCCCTTCATGTCTAAGCTGTCCTATCAAATGAATGGCCTAAAATGACAAAGGACTAATCTTTAAAGAAAAAAACGTGCCTGATAGTAAGTCAGCTTTAAGTAAACACTGATGTCTCTTGAGGACAAAACAATGAAGGAAAACAGTGAATGATCAACGGTACATTTATTTGTACTACTTAGCAACATTCTGCACATGACTAATGGCAGGAAATTACATCTTTTCTTTCTGCCACAGAAAATACTTGAGCACAGCTTAATGTTGACTGATACAACACGTCAGCACTATTTGGATGAATATAATATGTACAAATATGTGCAACACACAGATTAAATGATGTGTGGATTGTGACTGGTGTGGTTGTCACAAAAAACAAGTGGTGTTACAGTGTTTTGTGTTTGCAGTTGTGCGTGTGTGTGCTGTGTCGTGTTTTGGTGTTTGTGTGCGATAGTGTGCGTGTGTGTGTGGTTCGTGTGTGGTGTGGTGTGTAGTGTGGTGTGTGGTTGGTGTGTGTGTGGTGGCGTGTGTGTGTGTGTGTGTGTGTGCGTGTGTGTGTGTGGTGTGTGTGCATTGCGTGTGGTGTGTGTGGTGTGTGTGTGTGCGTGTGTGTGGTTGTTGTGTGTGTGTGGTGTGTGCGTGGTGTGTGTGTGTGTGTGTGGTGCGTGGGTTGCGTGCGTGCGTGTGTGTGGTGTGTGTGGTGTGTGGTGTGTTGTGTGTTGTGTGTGTGTGTGTGTGTGCGTGCGTGTGTGTGTGTGTGTGTGCGTGTGTGTGTGTGTGTGCGTGCATGCTTGCGTGTGTGTGTGTGTGTGTGTGCGTGTGTGTGTGTGTGTGTGTGCGTGCGTGTGTGTGTGTGTGTGTGTGGTGTGTGTGTGTGTGTGTTGTGTGTGAGAGAGAGAGAGTGAGAGAGAGAGAGAGACAGAAAGCGAGAGTGAGTCAGTGTGGGAGGCCAGTATTCATGTCATACCAGGAATGAGAAGTTGTGCCTGTCTGACTGGTTTGTGCTGAATGTGGTTTGGCTCACGTTCAACCATTTAACACCTTTCTCAACTCTCCTGGGCATACTTTTATTTTGTTACACTTTCTGGTAAATATAAACCACAAAATAATCTGGATCCATTGTGGTTTCGCATCACAGATGTACCTCATGTCTTGAGCCCACATCAGGGCTCGTGTTTATCAATTTTAAAAGAATCATTTCGTGACTTTGCAGGGGAAGAATTGGACCCAGGCAAAGGCATGAATAAAAATTATATTAAAATATTGTCACTGTTAGTTTAGTTTGCTGTTACAGGTCACTTAGGATCATCAGATGAAAAATTACAGTTTCAGAAACATTTAAAAGTTACATACATCCACTTTAAGAGACCGCTTGAGCTCTCTTCAATTCAAGATCCTTTTTAATTGGTAATTTGTAAGATAAAGAGGTTTAACTATTACGTTAGCAGGTAGGATTTTAACTTTTGCGTTCCACTTAAAGTGAGATTATGTAACTTTGGAAAGACAAAATAAGACAATCTTCCTCTTGCAAATGAAAAGTAAGCAATAAAACACTCGCGGGGTGTAAATACAGTTTGTATCCACAGTGGCCAGTGTTAAGTAAGTTATGTAAGTGCAAAAATTCTCTTTTAGCAGTTTCATAAATACAGGGTTAGGATACTCTCAGATATGTAAACTCATGCTATGTCACTCATTTCACACTGTGTCTGCTTTGGTGTGACAGTTATTCAAATGGCACTGGTTGAGACATTTAAACTCAACCAGTTTTTAAACAATGAGAAGAGAAGCAGAGTGAGCTGTGTGGTGTGTGCATCAAAATATTGATGCGTGACCTTTCAATTGAGACATTTTGCATTCAGACTGTGGGAGGGTATGATCTAGCTCTCTACTGAGGTTGATATTTGGTATTTACATTCGCCTGTGCATACTTATATTCAATGCACGCTATGAAATGTCATCTTTGTGTAACTTTGTCACTGGATATCCTGTATATGTTCTCAGCGTGACTGCTTACTGTACTAATTAGGGGCAACTGGCTTTGCTTTTCACTTATCAGTTTCAATTCATAAATCTTGGCTTTTAGCTGGATTGCCCCCAACCCAGAGCAGAAACACAGACCCATTTACCCATTTCAACCTGAACTTCAACACCCATGGACATCACCCGTGTTCTTTGATGTAGCCTACTGATGGCGTGGATTGTTTTTCTCTTTATCCTGATTGGCAAAATGGCAGCTTCACAAGAAAATCCCTAATAAGCTTATTACGCTGCTGCTCAGTCTGGGAGAAGAAACACACAGCCCCCTTGTCATTACTGAAAATCTGCAGCAAGGAGCCACTGGATGCATGGATAACAAGGACAGGTGTTCAGCTAACTGACTGTGTATTTTACTGGTTTGCAATCAATTTAGATGCAGATCCCGGTTACTATGGTCAGTTTATTGAAAGAGAAAGTCATCTAATCTCTTGCACCCAAACCCAGCCACTACATCCTTTACTGTGAGTTAATGTGAGGATTTGTATACATGTTGTGTGAGTGCGCACGTTGAATGAATCAAAACGGTCTCCTTCTTTCTCAAAAAAGGAGGTTCTCATTAAACTGTTCCTCGTTCTTTGGTAACCTCCCTTTTCTTTTTGTCTGTTCTGTTCTGCCTCAAACTGAAGTTCTCCCACCATACGTTTAGGTTTTGCCTCCCTCTTTTCATTCTGCTTTGTAAAGAGTGAGTAGAGATTTGCTTTCCGTAAATAATTCTGTGCTAAAATTAAACAAGCCAGGCAGTAGTGTGTAATGTGTGTAATAACAACAGAGTGAAAACATTGTAAGATTAATAAAATATACATTATTATTATTAATATTAGTAGTAGTATTATTATAATTATTGTTATTATTATTAGCCCCAGCAAATGACATGAAGTAGTCTAGATAAAGTAGGTCCACAATTAAAGGCCAAATCCGTGATGTATTTAAATTGATTATTTATTGTTTAAGTTGTAGGTAGATAGATAGAGATAGATAGATACTAAATAGTACATAGAGAATAATGAAACTTAATCAAATTAAAACAGAATACAACAGCATACAACTCAATGCACAATAAAATGGAATACAAAAGAATAAATAAAACTTGACAAATAGTACAAATATGTGGATAAAATGTGGTTTACTCAACAGAAACCACAAACAACCGAACTGTAGATCACCAGTTGCTTCCTGTTTCTGTTTCTGGTGCTTCCACGCGCGCAGTCGGGCTGTTGAAATGCGAGGCAGCCCGCGTGCAACAGCCCGGCAAAGGGAAACATCACGTGGTGACAAATCTCTACAACTGACGTCATCGTCCCCATCTCCAAGCAACCCCTCCATCAGCACTCACGTCACCGTGCGCCCGAGCCGCGCGGTTGCCCGGCAACCCGTGCCTTACGCTCGGGCCCGGCCCTGCACCCAGCTCGGAGCTCTGACGTGGGTGTGACGTTAATAAGGTGGGTATCAATTTGTTATGGTGGCGGTGAGAGGGAGGAGGAGCAGTAGGAGGAGGAGTCCCCCCCCTGTGAGTGCCGAAGCCCTCTGCTCTGCATTCCGGCGGAGCACACAGTAACACACCGGCCATCGCCGAGTCCCCGGGCCCAAAGACTTGGACAAACTCAAAGAGAAGACGGGAAGAAGAAGTGGCTCCGTGCGTTTATAGCCTACTACAGTTTTCCCTCTCTATTCTTGTTTCTTCGCTCTGGTTGTGGGATGGTTTATGTTTCGATTGGGAGCCTTCTAAACTGTGAGAAAGTGGTTTGTGTCTACTTATTAAGGTAAGACGAGACTCCTCTCTCCATTTGACTCACATTAGCCTACCTCGTACTCAAACGTTTCTATACATTTTCATTTAATTTTCTTACACAACCCAAAGCTACTTTCTCAACTCTTTTTCTTTCTATTTAACAGTAAAAACTGTTTAAAGGATTAACATTGAGAAATGTACACTCTAAAACAGATGTTACTTACTACTTTCTTTTAACACTTTCTCTCTCTGAACTCATTCGTTATAGGACGTATAATAATAATAATAATAATAATAATAATAATAATAATAATAAAAATAATAGGACTACAAGAACGTTTTCACACGTGCCATAGTCATAGGCCTATATAAAGCCTCATATTTACTGTACATACACTTGTTTTAAGTTGATTAGGACAAAAATGCCTGCCTAATGTAATATTAAAATGTATCAGTTAATATGCATTAAAATAAAAGCAGTGAAACAGCTGTCTTTGTCTCTGCAGGTACTAGCCTTAAAATATCGCAACGCTGTATCTCCAGACCTTTAATGCACCATGGTGATCATGGCGGAGAACAGCCCTGTTCAGTCCAGCCCTGCCCAGGGAAGGCCTCTGCAGGTCGGCTTCTACGAGATCATCCGCACTCTGGGGAAGGGAAACTTTGCAGTGGTGAAACTGGCCAGACATAAAGTTACCAAAACACAGGTCAGCAGCTCTCCTCCAAATTGTGTGACTAAATTAGTTTTTAAAGATAGACAGACATAGACATCTTTTCACATTTAAATTTCTTCAATTTTCATTTTTGTTTTTCAGGTGGCTATTAAGATCATTGACAAAACCAGACTGAACCCCTCTAACCTGGAGAAGATTTACAGAGAAGTGCAGATTATGAAGCTGCTAAACCACCCTCACATCATCAAACTCTACCAGGTGTGTATTGTCTCTCCTTTCTCTGTAGTGTTGTTTCATGCAGGTGTTTGTGTGTGTGCAGAAGGATGTGTGTGGGCAGTGTGTTAATCAACCTGTCTTATCCTCAACGGTGAAGCCTGGTTCTGTGACTGTTCCATGTGCATTAATCTCAGAGTAAAAAATGCAAAGGTGCGGAAAGCTCTGCAAAATGGGGACACCTGTATTTCTCTCAGTAGCAATGTTGTTGAGCAGAGCATTGTGCCTTGCTACTGTTGATATGTGGATGCAGTGATGCCATTATGTCTGGCAAAAATAAAGGGCATTTGTTATCTAAGTGGTTTGTACCAGCTCGTGGTGCGCTGCTGACTCTCAGAGCACATTGAATCGTAAGTACAGCACAATAGCATTAGTGCAATCCATTTTGACCTCCCCCTTTGTTTCTGCATGTGTGTGTTAGAAAGAGAGAGAGAGAGGGAGAGGGAGAAGGAGAGGAAGAGAGAGAGAGAGAGAGAGAGAGAGAGAGAATAAGCATGGGTGCCAGTCAGTGCTGGGAACAATGCAAGATGTTTTCCGTTAGTGTAGAAGTGATTGCAAAGACTTGTCAAAGAACAGTCAGGAGACGGCTGGTTAAAGGTCCACGGGTCTGAACGTTAATACCAATTAGCATTTCTTAACGCCAAGTACTACAGTATGTGTTTGCACGTCATGTGAAGGCACCACACAAAGCTGCTAATAGACTTAGTGAAAAGAAATCACGTTTATCTTCACAGCTGGCCTTGCGAGTGTTGTGGCACATGTCTGGCAAGAAACACACACACCCACGCAAACAAACAAACACACATACTGTGAAATCATCTCTCAATCAAAATAAGAGAATGACGTTTTCCTTGGAAACTCCAACAGTATTTCCCATGATGTAGAACCGAAACATTTAGTTGATTAAATTATTAATCTATGAACAGTACAATTGATCAATTATTAAATAAATAACTATTTTTTTTCATGTAAAAACACCAAACAAATTCCCTTCAGCTTCTCAGTTGTGAAAGTTTGTGGGTTTTCTTGGTCTCATGGGATAGTGAACTAAATATCATTGTCCCATTAGGACCGTAATTAAGACAAAACAAGGGATTTAAAAACATTACTCAGGGCTTAAGGTAATTATTATAGACCCACATACATACACTTTTTGGACATTTTATAGACCAAATGAAAAATTGCCAATGAAAAAAATATGTATGGATATCACTGTCATTTCTTACGAGATTCACAGCCTTGTTTGTACAAACAGCTGCAGGAGTTTAGTGATAATAATAACAATAATGTTAAATAGTAACAAATGTTTGTCCCACTTAGTCAAATGTCAAACATGTGTGTTTAAGAAGAATAAGGTTCATGCATTGTGATAGCTTTTGGTTTCATCTTGTTCAGTTAGACATTAACTGTCTAACAAAATAGGGATAATGATGTACTGATAAAGAGAAATGGGATAAGATTGGTTTATTACCACCCAGCCCCTGAGCTCTAAACTCTAACATGGGTGACCTCTGTCTGCATCCTGCATGTGATGCATCCTTTCTTCCTGCGCCCTTGGGTGGTTTGAGGTGATGCTAGTCAGATGGTTGGTACACGGTGATGGTAGGAGGCGGTCTGAGACCTCTGGCCTTATAAATCAGCTGCTGCTTTCATTCTCTTATCGGTCTCATGAGAGTAAAATGTTATTTTTCCTCTCTAGTCAAGGATCATTGAAGACTCTGCCTTTCTCTTAGGCTCAGCCTCTCTTTATTCAGTATCAATCACACACTCCTCTTATCCTCTCTTAACCTCGCACTCACACCGGTGGGGCAGTCAGTACAAACTGTGCTGATCTGAAACACACATAAATGCATTTTATATTATAATGGAGATCCCAAAGTTTCCAACGATATCAAATATATCAGGCTGAATTTTGAAAAATGTGTATAAAATGCTGCACAATACATCTACAATATTTCTGCGTGATTGAGAGGTGTAGACATTACAAAAATTGGGGTTTTGGATTTGAATATTTCACTCAGTGTAAATTTCATTCAGCTTCTACAACCTTAAAGCTACTTAATGGCAAATAAAATGGAAAATATGGACGTTAAGTGGTTAATCTTCCTTCTGGGTTGGTTTGAGGGTCCTTGTTGTGCCGTGCCTGTTCTTCAGAGCTGTGACGTCAACTCCACCTCAAGGTGACAGAGCCCCAGAGAGCTGCCCTATCTCACAGATAAAGACTACTCTCCGCTTCGAGGCGTCTGTGTATTGAATCATTCTTCTCATGGTTTTCTAAAGGGACTGGTGGCTGAAAAGATTGTTAAGCTCCACCATTCAGTGGAATTTAGTGACATTTAATCAAAGTTGGCCAGCAGCATTTCTAAGACATGGCTTTGTTATCTGAGCAAAATTGCTTTGTTGTGCAACCTTTGCTAAACTCTCCTGGGAAATGGAAGCTCCAGGAAAGAATTAGCAATGTGCGTTTTTCCGGCATACATGGTGCAATGATTGCACTTATGGTGTTTTTGACACACTAGATGAGACACATGTGAACAGCCTGTGTGACTATCTCTGTTTACTAGAAATTAAGAGATTAGGGGAGCTTGAAATTCAACACTAGTATCCGTTGCAAACTTGTGTCCGCCTCAGGGGGAACATTTCCAACCATTTGACAGTAGTTTGTCTGTGTTTGAATGATATGCATTTCCCCTCTGGGTTTGTGGTACAAATGGGTTTTAAAACATGATATAATTGCAGCTGAGGTATGCTACAAGGCATGTCATGGAAAGCCAGGGTGTTGGTGTTTTGAAGTATATGGAGAAAAATCAGATAGAGATTTTTGTGGTTAGAAAATGTCTCAAGCCAAGAGATGCTTGGAGCGGGCTTGGAATGGGTTTTTTGTTCTTCGTCGTTATTAGCTGCCAATGACCCATTTGGTTTGTTTTTCTTCTTTTTATTTCTCTTAGGTCATGGAGACCAAAGACATGCTGTACATTGTGACAGAGTATGCAAAGAATGGAGAAATGTTTGGTAAGTTGAGCTAAAAAAGTTAAAGTGTTTTACTTAAAGTGTTTTACTTTTAAAAAGGAGGCGAAATCTGTTGATCGTGACACATCAAAACATTTCTGTCTCAAATATGGTCTAAACTAAAATATCCACTCTCCCCCCAGACCACCTGACCTCAAATGGCCGTATGAGTGAAGATGAGGCACGAAAGAAGTTTTGGCAGATTCTGACAGCTGTGGACTACTGCCACCAACACCACATCGTTCACCGTGACCTAAAAACCGAGAATCTGTTGCTGGATGCCAATATGAACATCAAACTGGCTGGTGGGTCTGCCATATGCTGTTTACTGATACCATGGTAACTGGTTTGCTGGCAGGAAGTGTACAATGCAAGAAAAAGTGTTATGCGTTTTTATTAGAAATTAATGGTTTGAATCTCTTTGTACTTCCATGCTGTTTTTTAATTCTGTTCATTTTTGCCTAAAGAGAGTTGTTCAGCTTTCCTAAACCATTCTCAATCAAATGATTGTTGTTGAAAGACTAGTCTTTTGTTTGAGAGTTAATTCTTGAAATGATTTGGTCTAAGAATATCTCATGAACATCATGAATATGAATTACATGAGACTTTAAACACATCTGCCTTCAAGCGCCCTGTGCTCCTCATGCTGGAATGTAGAGAAAACAAACAAGTTTTAATAACAAAACCGTTGTGTATCTCTTCCTGTGTCTTACAGACTTTGGATTTGGAAACTTTTACAATGCAGGGGAGCCTCTGTCCACATGGTGTGGCAGCCCGCCTTATGCTGCCCCGGAAGTGTTTGAAGGGAAAGCGTATGAAGGGCCTCAGCTGGACATCTGGGTAAGCTTTTAAAAGGGAAATATAGACCAAATTATACTATCAAGCATTTGTTTTCTTCTCATGCTAATATTCTCCTTTTTGCTATTTTATTCACAGAGCCTTGGTGTGGTGCTTTATGTACTTGTCTGTGGCTCTCTTCCATTTGATGGACCCAGCCTTCCTACACTCAGACAGAGAGTCACAGAAGGAAGATTCAGAATCCCTTTCTTTATGTCTCAAGGTATAATGGCAACAAAATCATAAAAATGAATGCTAATTACCAATTCTGTCCAAATCCAAAGTGCTCATAATCTAAGACTCATTCCTCGTTTTTGTCCTCTCTAGATTGTGAAAACCTGATCCGTAAGATGCTGGTGGTGGACCCAGCCAGGAGGATCAGCATGGCCCAGATCAAGCAGCATTGCTGGATGCTGGCAGACCCAAAAGCTGCCCACCAGACCCTTAGCCATTCCCTGACAGAGTACAACTCCAACCTGGGGGACTACAGTGAACCAGTGCTGGGCATCATGAACACACTGGGAATCGACCGCCAGAAGACTATCGAGGTGACTGAACACAAAATAGTTTTGGTTTGGTGTTTAATGACTTTGTGAACAGTTTCATAAGACGTATGTCCCAGTTCTCGCTGCAAAGAGTTCATACTTAACAGGGGCAGCAAGACTGAAAACATAGTTATACCTGGCTTTAATACAAAGAGGATAGAGCAACAGAGCTAAAGAAAAATTGTAAAGAGAGGAGGAGATGGTGAACAAAGCGGCAACACCACTAATCTACTATCTGTCCTTTTCCTCAGTCTCTGCAGAGCAGCAGCTACAACCACTTCTCTGCTATCTACTACCTGCTGCTGGAGAGAGTGAGAGAGCATCGCACCCAGCAACTGAGCCGCCAGTGTGGGACCTGGAGCCAAAGACCCAGAAGTACCTCCGACTCCACCGGCCCAGAGGTGAGCACTCCAGCTGGGTGTATTAAGCTTAAAGTTGTAGCTAGTCCTGATTTTTAATGGTTAAAGTCTAAAATGCTACTTGCTTTCTGTTTTCCTTCTAGGTGATCATGGACTCCACCAACAGTTTTAGAACTACAACTTTTTCATTGCCAGCCAAAAGTACTCCTCCAGTGTACCCAGAGATGGAGTATGACCAAGGTGGATTATTCCAGGTATATGATTATACAACTATATACTATAGAACTATGAATATATATTATATATATATATATATATATATATATATATATATATATATAAGTATATTGATTACAGCATTCAGCAGCTCAGAGGTTAAGATACTTCACCCTGCACCCTTGTATATTGATAGACCAAAGGCAACTCAGCATCTCTGCCATTAACAAGTGACTAACAGTCCAACTCTTTCTGTTTTAGCGTGTTGTGTTTCCAGTGGAAGCCAGCCTTAACAGACTACTCTGGAACCGCTCCATTTCACCCACCAGCCTGCTGGAGACGAGCATTAGCGAAGAAGTACGACCCAGAGACCTGGAGGAAGAAGAGGCAACACAAACTCTCCGGCCTCTGTTCCCTCACACCACCACGTCCCGCAGACACACTCTGGCTGAGGTGTCAGCCCGTTTCCACCAGTGCAACCCTCCATGTTAGTATGTTATACTAGTGTACAGCAATAGGATAAGTCAATCCACATATGACATATCAAAGTCTAATTTCTTACCTGTTTTGTTTTTGTAGGTATTGTTGTCAGTCCCTCAGATGGTGCCTCCTCTGACAGCTGTCTGAAGTCCTCATCCAGTCCAGCACCCACCCTGCAGGCTGCTATAGGTGAAATGTCAACACTTCTAGCCTCTGAAAGTGGAACTCTGCTGCCTGCTGGAGCTCCCCAGACCTTCTCCTCCCATCTCCAGCCCCAGGCTCAGGGCAGCCTGCCTTCTGCTAGCTTCCAGGAGGGTCGCAGAGCCTCGGACACCTCCCTCACACAAGGTACAGGAGCACAATCATTCAAATGTCATTTATCCAATCTAAATTCTTTTTTAATTATGTGTCACATTAGCAGATCAAAAGAGTGTTGTGTAACACTTTCCCATGTCTTTCCACAGGCCTCAAAGCTTTCCGCCAGCAGCTGAGAAAAAGCACACGGACTAAAGGGCTTCTGGGATTAAATAAGATCAAGGGTCTGACGAGACAGGTTGTTGTCCCACCCTCTTGTAACCGCGGCAGCCGAGGGTCACTGGGTCCAGCTCTCTCTGAGCACCGCAGCATGCTGGAGGAGGTGCTGCACCAGCAAAGGTGAGACACATGAAAATGATTAAATATAGCACAATGTTGTCTTGAGTTTGTCTGAGGGGGTGGCCCACGGTGTCATACTTTGAAAACCTCTCATGTAAATAGAGAGTCTGATCTTCTGTCTGTTTTCCAGAATGCTAAAGTTCCAGCACCAACCCAAGCTTCAGGTCCAAGCCGCTCAGACAGGACCTGCCCACAATCCCCTGATTTTTCTGGGCCAGCCGCAGTCACCCTCTCCTCCGCCTACTACAGTGTTTGCTTCCTCCTCCATGTTTGACACTCCTGCTCCCTCCACCCTACCTCCTCAGCAAGCTTCAGTTGGTCTACAGCACGGCCCCTGGAAACAAACTATCGAGACTTCCTCCTTTGGCTGTTCCATATCCTCCTCATGCTGCAACTCTACTTCTCTGTCCCCTGTGGCCTCCGCTGCTTACCTTCTCGAGGCTCGTCTGCACATTAGCCCACATACCCACCCTCACCCCTACATCGGCTTCCAACAGCAGCCCCAGTTTGCGAAATAAAGGCACCCTCCCCACCACATCCCAACCAGTGGTGTAGAGCCTGACATGCAGGAGTTGGGTGTGGCTGCACAGCAGCAGCTCAGTAGCTGTGTGATAGTGAAGTAAAACATCAGCTACCTAGAGAAGTGATTGTTCTCTTTGTTGGAAAAAAAGTTTCTTTTCATGAACATGATTTTGAGCCAAGAAGAAAAGAGAGCAGAAGTGAGGAGAAAGAACAAAAAACAAATGCAAGCGTCAAATGTTCACTTTGTTTAACAACATGGGGTACGCTTGTAAGAATGTGTCCACACACGTGTATGCTTTTGATATCATATAAGCTAAAGACTAAGCAATAACCAAACTCTGGACATGGCGATAAACTCGTATCAGACAGCCAGAGAAGCAATAATAGACTGAAAGACTTTCACTCAGCTCCCTGATGGACTCACTTTCACTAAAATGAGAGCTGATGCAAGCCGAAACAGTATGTCTCAAATATTTAAATGGAGTTAAAATTATCTAATACAAGAAGGCTCCCTCTTACTCCCTCTTTTTTTTTTTTTTACTTTTGTGTAATTTCCTATTCTCAATGTTTTCCACTTGACTGGACAGAAGACCAAATGTCTTTTTTTTCATTTTTCCCACTTTGTTTGCCTTTCTAAAGCGACATCTCTCTGTAACAGCGGAATGAGCATGCAGTATAGTGCCCTAAGCTTCACTTAAGGAGTTGATTTGTATTGAAACTGTGATTATTAATTATTTCTTTGGCAAGATTATAGTTACGCAAATGCTGCTTTTACCTCGAGGCACAAAAAAGACTGCTACATCCCCTTCAGCCAAAACTGAAGGAAGGTGGAGCCTCACTGATTGAGACGCCACCTTTTTTAAGCTCCTTCTTGTTAAATGCTTTTACTACCTCCACAGGAACACAAATTTGTAAACCTATAAAAATGTCCCCTGACAAAGTGTTGTCAATCCCAGAATATCAGAGGAATGATTATTTCCATATGGGCAGAACAAAGACTGTGGGGACTGTGCAATATTTCACATTGAAATACAATTAAGGATGTGGCTCTACATAGGATGGTCAAACTGTACATTTGTCTGAGGTTTTTGGGTTATTACCTTTAGATTGTCTGTTTGCTGTGCTAGCTAGCTGACTAGAACAGGTACTAGTTATGTAACATAACATAATACCGTGGAAAAGAGGACAGACTTGAGACATTTCAAAGTGCTGTACCTTGACACAGCATGCTTGTAGTTCTTTAACGGAAAGTAAGAATTTAGATTTACCAAAGAGTGAACAGCACAAGAGACGGGGGATCTATCCTAGAAACACTACTGACTTTTCACTTTGAATGCTGTCTCAAAATGTAGCATGGTGGTTAGTAGTAATATTTCACATGATCTCCTTAGCTTTTTTTCTGGGAGAAAACTCCGGCTGTCACCAAATCCTGATGCTACATGTGTTGTTAATATCTCTAGCTTTTACTGTCAGGACCATGGTGTTACACATTTTTGTACTTTTCTAGAAAAGAAAAAGAAAAAAGAAAAGAAAAATAAGAACCTAGCAATACCATGTGTTGCTAGAAATTAATCTTTCTTCAGTTGTCCATAAGTAGCAAATAAGTAGAACTGATCTGCAACAAGCTGATTTTTTTGTGCCGTGAAGTTCAGAGGACGTATTCAAAATCTGCAAGAGAAATGTAATGTAAGCTTAGTTAGCTCTCTCACAGCTGTGAAATAACTTGTAGAAGAGCAGTGTTTTTCCAAACTCTGTTGTGCGTTGGAAACATGTAGTGTTGATATTTCTATTACTGTAAGCAATTTGTGGTTGATTGCACTTACTACCTACACTTGTGCCTTTGAACAAACCCCCAATCAGAGGTCTCCATCTCTGATCAAAATGACCAAGAAAGAAATATGGATGGCTCTGTTACTGGCCCTTACATAATATCTTCTCTGACATCTCTCTCTCTTCTCTGAATCTGGACTTTGAACTCGCTGTGTCAACAGACAAAGAATTGCACTTTATTCAGATTTTTTGTTGTTTCTCATGATGAAAATGTCACAAAATGATTGAAATGCTAAGACTTGATGCAAATATATAGGATTACCCATTTTTGATAAACTTTGTAAGAATAAGAAGTAAATCAATTTCATTTTCTTTCGCGGTGTGTTGTGTGTGTGTGTGTGTGTGTGTGTGTGTGTGTGTGTGTGTGTGTGTGTGTGTGTGTGTGTGTGTGTGTGGTGGGAGGAAGAGAAAGAGAAGGAGAGAATTTTAGTTCTTGAAACAAAAAGGTTTATTTATGTGGCTATTTATTGAAATAAAGTTCACTCCCTAAACTGTCTATTAGTTGAATTCTTTTTAAATCATAAGTTTAATATATTTACAACTCTTTTGAACTTTTTACATGTAAATTTATGTATGTCTGTTTAGAGTTTAAATCTTTATAATTTGTATCCTCCACATAGTATATATTCTGATTATCATTTGTTCTGATCTAATTTTTATGTTGTACTGTACTCTCATCTAGCCTTAAACAAATCTGTATTTCACTGCACATATTCAATGAACATCAAACCTTTGAATCTTTGAATCTAATGATCCATCTAAAAAATGTGAGTTCAGTCTTCAGTACATTTAGTACAGTGATGCTGTATCTAAAATACTTACCTGTAAATATTACTGGTAATCATTAGTAACAATGACGATTGGTAATAAGTTTGGTGCAACACACACTTTGTTATGTATTCCAAAATACTGCTTTATTTATAATACAATCATTTGATAGCAGCTTGATAACAGTAAGTAGCAAAGTTGAATTATTTATCCAGATTTCATAATGAAGAGAAAAAAAAAACTAAAACTATGGATGATACAAGAGCAGACAACCAAATTTTAACTACCTCTCATCTTCTTTAACTAACTGATGACAAAGCACACTGATGATGCACTGGCTCCCTAGGAGGATGCTGTGATGCAGAGGGATGAATCATTGGACCCTGATGACCCTGCGGCTGGACGTTTCTTCATAAAACTGAAAACAGACAGGTGTCGGACATCTGACGAAAGACTATGTGGCAATCAAAATGAGAAGACCTACTATCCGTGAGCCAAGTGCTGACCCAAGTAAATTCTGTTGCTCTCTTCTTACTTCTCGACAAGAGAAATAAAATAAACTGCATTTTTGTATACAGGGAAACTAACACAATACATAACAACAAAATGGAACAAAAACATAGAATACATAACACAAAGAAAAATAAGTAAGTGGCTCACCTGGTTGCACCCCATGTACAGAGACTCAGTCCCCCTTTCAAGTTTTAAGTTGTCCTATCAAATAAAGACATAAAAGGCACAACAATATTTTTGAAAAGAAAGAGTGTCTTGTGCGATAATTGTTTATCTCATCATTCAGTGTTTATTTTCATAATTGAATTGCCTAGTTTCAAACTCTGCATGAAGTAATGGCAAAATGCTATGAAAAGTGGCTGCTTTTTGAGAACATTGCAGGTTTTTTGGCAGTAGACGCATACTTTGGCTGGACCAACATGTCAGCTGACATTACCATATCACAGATATGTGCTTACTCTTGGGGAAATTGTTGTGTTTCTGTAAATTATAGCGTGTGATTTAGATTTACTCAATCTAGAAGGTGTACTGAGATAACCTCTGTTACGATTTGGCACTATAAATAAAAAAAGTAATATTTGGAAATTGAATTAAATGTCAGTATTGTTGTTCAGTGTACATATATATATGTAAGGACCAATAACTAACAAGAAATGTCACTACAGAAATGCCAAAGTTATGTTTGAGGTTATTTGTGACTATTTGTCAATGTAGCGTGTCACTACATGGCTACAATTATTTGTAATAGGCCAACATATTATTGTCAGATCTTTTTATTTCAAATATTAACTATAGTTTTTACAGGAGAGCTCTCTCACTGAGAAATGTGATCTATGACCCAAAACCAGGGAGGCCTTTCTGCTCACAACTAAACCTCCAAGAAGTTGTCTTTATTCACACTCATATGCTTGGAAGCACAGAAGGGAGAAGAGGGGACGGGATGAAGAGGAGGGAGGGGCAAGCTAGTCTTGTTTTGTCTTTGAAAATACTTCTAACGTCAACAAGAAGTGACGTCATCCAACATCAATTAGAGCACCTTTACTTTATATTCTTTGCACCCACATTTCTTGCATCTTTTCATTTCTCTGATCCAATAATTACTTTAATTTGTAGTGACATGAAACACATTTATTAATAAATGTCAGAGATGCAGGTTTTGGTTAGTCAAAGGGCAAGGATTTTTTGAGGTAATCACTAAATGCAGTTGGGTGTCTTTCTATGTAACAATGGAAAATATTAGTGAACGTGTGCATGATAATAAGAGTAGCATATGAAAACTATAGAGCAGTGGGCCTAAATTTTAGCCTTGTGGCACGCCACAAACTGCATATCAGTAACGATTTAGTGACTGTTACAAGCTGGGGTTAACTAATCATATACACTGACAACTGATCTACTCTTGGAGTGAGTTGATATGCTGGTTGCTTATGTAATCACATTGTAAAGATGATCCTTCTCTTTCCTTTCCCGCACTTCCACTTGGCCTTCCTGAACTGTCCTTGGACAAGTCAGTGTTTGTCTGTCTGTTAAGTATCCAGTATCCACCTCAGCAACAGAAATTTAGAGCTGATTCTATTCATAACTCGTATGTTGTGTATCTGTGCAAGTAATCTGAGCTTGAGGCTTGGGATAGGTCTGTGCAGGTCACCAAGTGCAGAGACAAACAGAACGGGTCACTGTAGTCTGTTGGACTTAAAAGTACCTAACAGTTTTACTTAAAAGCCAACGTTGTTCTAGATTTTCCCATGACTCAAATTCTATAAATAGTATTGGATTTAAAGGGTTGTCTTGATGTTACGTACTCTTTTTCTTATTGATGACAAATTTCATGAAAACACCAAAACCAACAATGCATCAGTCTGTCTATACTTTACGACTTCCCCTCCCTGTCTGCAGCCCCATGCCCATTCATTTCTACTGAAGCTACACGTCTTTAAAACTGGTTCCCTAATATATAGTTTAATAAAATAAAAATAAAATCTCTGTATTTCCTCAAACATGAGTAAAAAGTGCATTTGGTGTAAACTATTTTCCCCTGCTGATGAATACACATTTGGTGACTGGCAGCAGGACAGCAGACCAGTATATGTGGGATTGAATTCAAATAAACTACAATGATAATTATAGTGAAGGAACATGGTCTCAGTGCACCAATATGGCTCATCTGTGTGTGTTGATGTGAAAATTGATGTCTGTGGCACAGAGAATTGATGTGTTCATCTATGGATATGCAGACAATACTTGTTAGTAGGATCACTTCATAGTTGTTTTTTCACGGGATTGGTTAAAGATAAGAAATAAAACCAGCCTTATCTACAGTTCTTTGGTTAATTAACTTCCACCACGTAATAAAAGAAAAGTTCCCATGCAGAAGTCAGAGTGAAATGGCATTGCAAAGCATTTTGGGATTTGGACAGGACTATTAAGTGTGACTCGGATTTACCTACACTATCTAATCTTCTGCTCTTAAACACACACACACACACACACACACACACACACACACACACACACACACAACACACACACACACACAAATAAACACACAGACACACCACACACACACACACACACACACACACACACACACACAACACACACACACACACACACACACAAACACAACACACACACCACACACACCACACACACCAGGAAGTGAAAAGAATCCAAGGTTCCACATAGAGACAGCTTGCCATAAAACATTTAGTGTTTTGAATAAGTTACTCAGATATCAAAAGTGAAAGTGCATTGAGCAGAGAAATTCTCAGAATCTATTTGTGTGGACAAAAGCAGAAGAGAAAGACTTTTAAGGGGGGGGAGGGGGGGGGAGCAGATGCTGGGGGAAAACGTGTAACTGTGGAAATGTGAAAATAACTTCCCACCTCAGGTACAGAAGGAAGAGGCAGTTAATGTCTGATGACAAAATGGATATTCAGGGTAGATTTTATATTGTATATAGGGTAAATATGTACATTTTAAATATATAGGGTAAATAATATTGCATTAGCCCCAAGAATGTTGCGTAAGAAACTACGTTGTGGCACAGATACTGTACACATAAACCCACAGGCCTGATGTACGGTACGTATAATCACACTCGCAGGAAAGCTCTGGTGTGGGCTTTTGGATGTTTTCCCTCGCTGTGAGTTTAGCACCCTCCTAAGTGTGTGTACGTGAGTGAGAAACTGTACACATGCGTCACTGCCAAAAATCGGCCTCTCTGGCAGGACGAGTGTGAATACTAAAGGACTTGTGGAACTCTTGGAGGTTCAGCAAAGAAAATAAATAACTTTCGGAAGTGCTAGACACGACTTGCATAACAGAGTCTGCTATGCACATCAGTCACTTCACTGGTCCATCTGGGAACGGTAGCAGCTACAGAAACCTTTTAGTTTTTTAATTTTAAAATTGCATTCCAGTAGCAGTGGAGTTAATTTTATTATTTTGTTTAACATAAAACACTGAGAAGTTAGTGGAACTAGTAGTAGACAGAGAAGACAAAGAGCGCCACCTTCATCTGTGGAAAACCTGTGAGCAAAACACATTATGAGACCACTCAAATTCAGTGCATTAATTTGAAGCAGCTATAATCAATATATGTATCAGATGACATGATATGTGAAGATATTTGATAATGTGAAAGGGGTTGCTCATATAGTCACATAGACACTCATATAGTGGTTGACCCACACAGAATTATCAATTGAACCTACAGCTCCCCTCTGCTTTGAGAAGCTTTGAGTTCCAGCCCACAACTTTTAAATTTTTTGACTTAGCAGATATTTGGTGGAGACCAAAAACAGAGCTAAAAGGAGAGTGAATGTTGGACTTACATTAATCCGGTGGACACAAACAAAATGATAACATTGCTCCATAACTGCTGGATGTGTAACTAAGCTGTTTGCTAATAAGTTCCCCATGTCAACTTAAAAGGTGAAGAAGATATGTCAGTGTTGTGTGTACACAATAACTTGTTTCTAATGCCCCAATTGCAGGTTTAAAGACACGTTTTAGTGATTTTTGTCAAGTACAAAATATCATATCACAGTCTTAGCTCATTCACTAGTAAATCTTACAATGAGTTTATCTTACGTAAATCAAGGGTCTAAGACTGGAGAGTGTTGAATGTTGTTGACGCTGAAAAGCCCTCTGAGACAAATCTGTGATTCTGGGCTGTATAAAAAAATGACATGACTTAAGCTCATGGGACCACTGGAGGAAGTGAATAACAAAGGCAAGGAAAGAGCACTCCTGTTTGTTTTTGTTAACAGCCTGGACACGCTGTTAATCACATGGCATTAGAGAGGAAGTTTCATCATTTAGCATTCTGCACAATTTGTCATGCGTTGAAAAATGTCACGACTCACATCGTAAGCCTGAGCATCGGGGAACTTTTCACTGTATCACTTTGTGTTTGAAGGCAAGTTTCTGGTGATCTTGTACACTTTAATTTTTTTAGTTCGCTCGTTGTTGAAGAACACACTAGTGGTTTTGGTTTCTGTGAAGCTTCTGCTTGACCTTTCCATCCCTACCCAGAATTAGGCCACGTGCAGTTTGGAACTAAGTATTAATGATCACTACAGGGTGTTGTAATCAGACAATACGCTGCCTTGTAAGCTTTTGTTTCACTCACCACCAACCAAACTAAAAAATACTATATTTCCCTCTGAAATGTAGTAGAAAGTAAAGTAAAAAAAAAAGTACTTTAAAACTGTACTCACTGTATAAGTAAATGTGCTTTGATACTTTCCACCACTGGTAATATTCTCATCATCAAGTTTAAAATGAACTAGAAGCAATTTTTATGTCTTATTGCAAGTGAGGCCTGAGGAACCAAACACGCCACTGATCTTCCACATAGCACTTACACTGCTCATTAGGTTACAGCAATGTGCTGCCATTGTTCCGTTACATGTGGCGACACCACCCAGGGCCAAGACTTGTGTGGCAATACAGTAGAGAGCGATGGGAAGAACATAAAACACACACACACACACACACACACACACACACACAAAGTGTCAGTTGAGAGAGCCATGACGCACTTTGGGCACTGTTAATATTGTACAGCAGGCTTTGGCGTCTATGTGAGCATTCCATTACTCTCTCTCATGCTCATTTCACTGGGCAGCAGTGGTGGCTGCTGGTCTTTCAAAGAGGGGAAGCTCATTTTCGGCCTATACAATAAAATTGACCATTTATTTATAATATTATAATAACATATGTTATATAATATGATAATAATTAGTACTTAGTAAGCAGGTTTGTTGTGTGTGTCTGTGTGTGCGCATCCTTGCGCATGCGTGCGTGTGTGTGCGTGGAATTAGACACTCAACTTCTGTCATAAACACAAACACACAAACTTCAGTTATCTAATCGCTCAACTCTTCTTTGTTCACTGTGTCTGTCACCTTTCAAGTTCTTGGGATAGTTTTTTTTTTAAGAATATTTTTATTGCAAATTATTGTTGGATACAGTCCACGTTGGTACTTAAAAGTAATCTTGTTTTTCTATAAATTAAAACACTACAGCAGCAGAAATGAATAGACGATTATAACTATTTGACAGATTTTATACATGATGGGCTAGGTAGTTGAAAGAAATACTCATGTTAGAAAACCAGAGAACAAACCAAGAGAGCAAAACAAGAAAGAAAGAAAGAAAAAAGGGTGTTTAAAACATATATACAGCTGCCACTGTAGAAAGACTATGGTTGATCCTTCATCCCACACCTTCAACGAACACTGGTCCCCATGCCTCATCAAACATTCTCCAATTTCCTGCAAACTTTCCAGTTCTCAGACAGCCCCAAACCAACACTTCAGGCCGCCATTGCAAATAATAACATTTTCTTGATGACTTGCTTGAATAAATAAAGGTGAGTTAAAAAAACAACTGTGCTTTAAACAAATGTTATTGTCTGCAGCCACTCAAGTATTTTTACTTGTTGAGATGAGAGCAGGGGGACATGGAGAGTTGAAGGATAAGACTGGCAATAGTTATAGTCAACAAATCCCCTGTTCAGTTAAATCCTCCTTGTCTTATCTCTCACATCAGTTTTTCATCTCTCTCTGCAGAGACTTTGAACAACATGTGTAAGAGAAATGATGGATCGTAAGAGGAACAATGATCAGAGAGAGGAGTCACAGTGCCTCCTTCCACCACGTGGTTGAATCATGACACAGGAGTGTCAGAAGTTGTGTCTCTGTGGAAACTTGGAGGACTTGAAGTCAGATAGTAAGTGCGTCATTAAACCTGATTCTTGCGCCTCCAGCTCATCTTACACTTGGCTTGTGACAGCAGAGATAGTACTACTTTGTTGCGACGTGACCACACGTTGCAGGTGGGATCATGGGTATCATCAATGCTGGGATCACCCGCTACCCCCAGGCTCCTTCCTGCACCACAAGGAGGCCTGCGTTTAGTTATTGAGACTTTTCTAAGAGCAAACCATTTGATATCACTGATGCCAGAAAGGTTTCTCTGAACTGAATCTCTTCATGACCTCTCATGCTCTGATGATTTTACCCTCAAACCTTTCCTTTATGTTTCCTCAAAAAGGTTTTTTTGGCTCGAGAAGATCGTTGGTTGGTCAACTTTGGCCCAGAGTATCTCATAGCTCAACAACAATTGAAAACAGATGGCCATCAACATTTCATTCATATTTCCCAGGCAATGAATCCAGCTGTCTTTTTCTTGAGCACCCACAGGAAGTAGATGTTTTTGTTCATGTTTTTTTTTTAGAGAAATGTTTCAAAAACTGTATGGATAGATGTGTAGACTGGATAAATTGGCGTGAAATTTGGTTCAGACATTCATGTGGCACCGTCGTCAACATTAAAATTGTAATTTGTCTAATACCTTGGTTTATGACTAAAGACTTAAATCAATTGTAAAATAAATCACATTCCTATCAGTCTCCACTGTGCTTTGTGTTTAGTTCTGATTAGCAAATGTTAGCATGCTAACACACCAAACTAAGATTGTGAACTAGTGTACCTGCTCTACATTAGCATTTTAACACTGCAAGCATGTTAGCATTTAGCTTAAAACTCCAAGTGCAGCCTCACAGAGCCACTAGCATGACCATGGACTCTAGTCTTTTTTTTTTTTTAAACATGCTGTATTCAGCTTGTTCCAACAGCCAGCTATATCCTCTGGAGACCTGGACGAATGAACGTTTTGGTTTTTCATTTGTTATTATTATATAATATAAGTCTATTGGATGACAAAAACATGTCACAGGGTATTCTTTTTAAAAAAAACACATCCCATATCCTTGATTTTGGACATCAGGACATTGATGGTCTTTTCTCTCTGCAATTTTACATCAAGACAGAATTATGGAACACGGACCAAAAAATAAAATACAACGCAATAAATCAAAAACAATGTTAAATTTGAACTCAAAATTGTTCTGAGTTTGAACAGTGCACATACAGTTTTAGAAAAGCTTAATTGAGCTACTTAGGAGGCATAACCTTTTGCATAATTATTGTAATTGGGTGTCATAAACACACTCACTGAAAGGCACACATGCATCTTCATCCTCGTTATGCAGCTGACTTGGAATGTTGCATTTTACTTACAGTAACAACACTGATAACAACATTGGGCAACTGCCATTTCCAGTAGAAACACACATGCACATGACTCAGAACTTTTTTCTGCAAGTTAGAGGTAAAAACTGCTGCTTCACGGTCTCCTTTCAACAACTACTCTTCCTTTCTGCTTTGTCAGAATGCAGCTTGTTTATCTTTGCCACCTTTCCGTCTGTCAGTCTGTCACCTAACCAGCCTGCTGACGTCAGCCACTCCAGCTCCACAATGTAGCCAACAGTCTGCAAGATGTTTACAAGTCTGTCTTTCTTTCCTCGGAACTGTTGGTTATACAAGATTGCAGAGAGCTTGTGTGTGTGTGTGTGTGTGTGTGTGTGTGTGGTGTGTGTGTGTGTGTGTGTTTGTGTAACACAGAGTGAGAGTGTGTGAGCTTCTCTAAGTGGGTCATGTGTGTTTGCACAACCGCACAAAGGGCAGGGAAATGGGGTTGAGTATGAGGGCAGTGGTTAGCATTAGTAGGGCAGATTGTTTGAGACGAGAAGCAATATTTTGTTCCGAGGCCAGCAGTCATGAGGCTGTTTTAAATTGTAATTAACAGTCTTGTCAAAGAGATTTGTGACGCTTGCTACTCTTTTGCTCTGTTTTTCTTTCCCATCTGTCCATCGCTGTTATTTTCTGTTTCACATGCTCAGAACCTGTCACTTTGCTAATCCTCTGCTTGGCTGTGTCTCTATTCATTTACAAAACTCTACCCACATGTACAGTATATATCAGTTATTTCTCATCTCTGCTGCACAAAGTTATTGCATGACCTCGAGTCAAATGACAGGAACAAGCACTTTGTTCAAAGGAAGTGAGCGCACATCCTGTTGACGTCATGATATTATGTTCATTTTTGCCGTTTCACTGAAAGAGGAAAAATTACACATTTGTTTACTATATTGCTGGACAAACACCTGTTTGGAAAATGAGAGCCCTGACAAGGGAAACAAGGAAGTTGGGGGATTAGTCAGGAAGTTGATTCAGTATTTCCTCTGAAGTTTTCTCTTCAGCTCGGTCTGCAAAAGTGCCTACAGTAATAAAGCCGGGCTGGCAGTAGCTCTCAAGGGGCATCGAGCGGGAAAACCCTTTCACTCAGTGACAGTCTGGAAGCATTGACGTAAGAGATGAAGAAAACAGATGGGAGGATGGGGGCTCCCAAAATGGAAAAGCTTCTAAGTCAGAATAACAGTATGCATCTCTCCTATCACCTGGTGCAAACACACATTGGAAAACACCTTTGTTTATTCACTAAAACACACACAAGCATGGTGGTGGAAGACGTTTTTAGATCCTTTACCTCACTTCACCTCACAATACCTCACTTTCACCACAAGTACCACAATCAAAAGTCAAATATTTACTTACAGTAAAATATCAAAAGTACTCATTGTCCAATAAAATATTCCCTGTCAATCTTAGCTCAATCATTGACTGTTAAACATAAAGTCGGCAAAGTCTTCTAAATTTAATTTCATGTCGTCAAGAAGCTGAGAAAAAAGCTCCCTGTTGGGCACATTCATGCATTTTGTTCAAGCAGATCACAGTAACACCAAATAGTTTGCATGAATTGACACATACATGTACGAAATCATATAATCTATGTACAAGTTGTTGATAGTTTAGAGAGCAAAGATCAGGAAGTTGTACAACATGGTGATTGACAAATGACTATGACAACTGTAATTGCACACAGACTAATGTGCCTATTGTGCGTATATCATGCAACGAGCCATTCAAAAACAGTGAGGGCCAGAGATAATCTGTTAATGGATGTCTGATTTGAAAACAAACATTTTGTTCCAAAGTTGCTGTTACCCTCAGATGTGGTGCTGTGTGTTACCAGGTATACGCGTCCTCTTGCATGTCATGAAGTATTGAAAAGCTGCAGCGGCTGCTCGGCCTGAACTCCGGGTTTGGTAACAGAGAGGAGAGCAGCGTCTGTCTGGACGAGCTGACACGGCAGCACAGTCTGACTCACAGCAGCTCTACAGTACACTCCATCTAAGGCACCACCTCTGCCCTTCACTGCACATTAGCATCAAACTCTTTTCAGAGGCACGACTTAGTGTGTGTGTGTTTGTTAGTAATATAACGATTTCAAACGATTTATTGGGATGATATTTGCGTTTTCACGTGTATCGATGTTGGCCGATACAGCTGCGTTCGTAGATAGATTTTTCCCGGCATTATTTACAGACAGGCGTCCACAGGCAGCTCTGTATTGCTGGAGACGCTGCAGTTCACATGCACATGCACTGCTCCTCCATCACTAGCACCATGGCAGTCTTAATTACAAATCAAGCACTTTATTTCAATGGCTACTTTTTTAGGTTTATTGTTTTCTTAAAATATTTAAATGTTTTGACATGTAATGTAAGGACATTTTGTGATGATCTGATTAAATCTGTCTTATAATGCGTCAGCAAGCAATGCATCATCAAGGCTGTGTTGTAGATGTTGATGAAAGCCTTTTACCCTTGCACAGTTAACCATATGCAGTGCACCTATCCATATGATGCACATTGCACACATAATTTGAGTGATATGAATGTAAGATGATTACAGAAGTGACACTGATCTGCGTTTGTGTTTATTGTGTGGCAGGGTTTACATTTTTTGATGTAAATTGAGGGATCAAACGCATTATTGGTTCCAAATATCGGCTCAAGAAAATTGTCAGCCCGTATTGAAAAAAAAAATCTGTATCTGTCCTAAAAAATTCGTATTGGTCGACCCCTAGTGTATGCTGTGAATCTGTTGTATTTTATTTTGGTCATGTCAGACTGTAAATATTAACAGTCTATGGATTTGACTCATAGGGTAACGTACATGTCATTCATCTTTTGTCCAAAGCAACTTACAATGTCAAATGTCAGCAGTTAAGCATCTTGCTCAGGGACACATTGGCAATGTGCAGTGGGAATCAAACTCTGGTCTGCCACACCAAAGGCATGTGTCTCATCCACTGTACATCACCACTATATGAACAATCAGTTGCTCACAGAAAGGTATACATTACTCTGCTAATTACTCAAATGCAAAAGTTACATTACCCATTGCAGTACTTTTGTTCCTCAGCCAAACGCCAACAGACCAGCCTGGTTTACCAGCAGCCAACCAACGGTTTCGGATCAGCAACTAGCTTTGGCTTGGTTATAGCATTAAATCCTTTAGGGATGCTTCAGGGTTCACACCAACAGGGTTTCTTACCAGCGGCTAATTTTAGCAAGCTAGCTATTCAATACAACCTACCTTTCTCTATCCCTGTAAGAGCAATTGTAAGCAGCAGTTCGCCACCCCAAATTAAAAGATGACAACTTTTGAGTTTATACAAAACAGCTTGTATCAATGTTTCTGGGGTTCTGACGTGCACTCAGTAGAGCACCTTGATATTTGACACCATGTCTTCTTGCAACGCCAGCACAGCTGCAATATCATTATAGTTTATATTAACACAGAAGTGAATCCAAATTTCAATTTGTCTTAAAAACAACATTGGGTGTCTTATTGAAAGCTCTTCAATAGGGTCAAAAAGAACCCAGAATGTCTTTTGCACTGGAATTGTTTAACACTTGGCTGACATCTGGAGATTGGAGACAGATCAGAGCAAAATCCAAGACACTCTTAACATTTATTCTCTCCAAAGGGCCACAGTAAGAAAATGTGGGAAACAATAAAAACATTTTGGCAACCAACACAACTTCAAACTGTATCCCCCTGCCCGTCCCAATAAAGTGAGAAGGTTAGTTTATGTTAGTATTAATCTGCTGTGATCTGCATGAGGTGCATGAGGGTTAAGAGAGAGAAATCTGAGCAAACAACTGCTTTGCCTTCCATGCATTTGACTTTACAGTAATCCCTAGTTCAGTAATTTGATCACAAACTCTCTTTGCACGTCTGTCTTTCAATCTATATTCATTCTCGCTATCTCTGTCACAGTTCTTTTTACTGAATTTCCATTCCAACTATCTCTGTCTGCTGAAAAAGATGGAGAGGACATGGAGCAGAGAGCAGATGAGAGCCGGTATATCATTTCATGGGATGACACTCTTGGGATTTAAACATTTTGACTGAGAAACGATGCAAAACGAGAACATTAAATGTTCTTCCTTTCTGTCGCCTTTCTGCTCCCACTTCACACTCAGAAAAATTATTTACTCCACTTACAGTTTTTCTCAGTCGCTTTGGTACATTTCTCAGATCAGAATTGAAATTCTCAAACATACCTGTTCAATCCTCACATCCTTGTGTCACTTGTGCACTTCAAAAAAAGCAGTTTCTCATTACTTTGAACAAGTTGCAAATGCTTTGGTACATCCATGCAAATGATTATGTAAAATTCTCTGTTGTTTCCTACCCTATCAGTTGCTTATGTCATGTCAAACAAAATGTATTATAATGGGTCTCTGTTGAATAGTCTCACCCCCCACAACATTTGGGCATTAGTTCATGACATAAGTCTTTACATGCAAAATGGTTGAACAAGTTGTCTTAATATGTCAAGCGTATTTCCATTAGACTTTTTTTTTTCTAAATCTGTCCTGAAGTAGTAAATTGCTCCCAGGTGAATCTTAACTTTCTGTAACAAAGCCCCATCTTATGAACCATCAACTGGCAAGTATACATATATAGTTGGAGCACAACCCAATGTTACAATGTCTGACAACGGAAGAACAAGGAATTGGACGGGTCAACAGCCAGAGAGAGGAAAAAGAGGAAGAGGAGTGTCGCTGCGTGGCGGAGGAGTTGGGAGGCAAAATAGAGGAAGAGGCAGAAGAGGCCGAGTGCATGCACGTTCCTGATGAGATACAGTTTTTCTAATTACTTTGGTGCATTTCTTAGATCAAAAGTGCAATTCTTGATACTACTTGTACAAATTCCAAATCATCTAGACACTTGTGCACATCAATAAGGCAATTTCCTATTCCTTTGAACAAATTCCAATTGCTTTTGTACACGTTGCAATTGATAATGTACAAGTGTCAGCTTTTTCCCACATTTTCAATTGCTCATGTCATGTTGATCAAAATATAGTAGATGGTTCTCTGTTGAAAAGTTTTACCCCTCAAAACATCTAGGCATTAGTTAGTTGCATTAGCCATTACACGCTAAATTTTCAACTATTAGTCATAAACTGTCAAGCATAGTTTTATACATTTCTATTGTATATCTTTCGTACAAAAACGTGAAATGATGAATCATGCAGGTAAAATTGATCCTCACTCACGAAGGAATGTAAAGTGTTAGTTCAACCAATAATCAACCAGTTGTCTAAATCGTTCAAAGGTGCATCTCATGAACAATCAATTGGCAACCATAAATAGACAGACCACAACACGAGTTGCAATGTTTCAATAATGGATGGACCAGGAAACGAACAGGGTCAACAGCCAAGAGGAGGAGGAAGAGGAGCAAGGATGTGTGGTGGAAGTCAAACCAGAGAAAGAGGCAGAATAGGACATACGCGCATATCTGATGACATAAGGGACACTATTGTAGACCATGTTGTCAATCATGTCCTTACAATGGCCGAGGCAGGTCGAAGAGTGCAGCCGAACATTGGGAGATCAACCGTGTCCGCAAACGTTTCAAAGAGAGAACAGGTATGTCCATCATTGTACAGTGCACTGTTACTCTATATAAGCAGTATACTGTATACTTCATACAATGCTTCATATTACAGTAGTCCACTTGAATTTCACAGCACACAGATATATATCTATACAATTACATACTGCACCTTACATGCACCCATCTGTTTGTTTTACAGTAAAATGTGTGTTTGCATAGTTTTTGTCTATGTGAAATTGTGCGATGCATCACTGCATTTTCCCCACACAGGACTACAAGATTACCTCAAACTGGTGGCAGAGGACGCCTTTTCACACCTTGACAAGAGGAGGCTATTTGCATCATGGTCCGAGCAAACAATTCCCTGACACTCAGGGAAATACAAAGGACCATTATAGAAGACAACGATGTCTTTGAAAACATCCATACGGTAAGCATCTCAACCATTGACAGGGTGTTGCATGGAAACCATACTGTGCTGTGTACCATTCCAAAGGAATGAGGACAGAGTTAAGGAGCTACGGTACAGTATGTACAGGTCAAACATATATCTCGTTACTCAATGTTGTGTCTTGCATTACTATTTTTTTTTCCACATAGGAACAACTTCACAGGGTTGGCAGAGGGCCCCTTTTGCACCATTGTTGTAAAAAAATATTTCAAAATATTGAAAGCATGACAATTTGTCATATCCATACACAACGACACAAGGACTTGTCATTCTGATGGTACAGACATGTTCATTGATGCAGATATTTATTTATTGATATTTATTACTCTGTTACAAGCAGCAAGTTACAAGTTACCAAGAATATACACACACACTCACTCACTCACACACTCACTCACTCACACACAATCCAAAAATACAAGAAATATTAGAAATATCATCATGAAAGTTAGTAGAATTGATCATTTTGGAACCATGAACATCTATACAACATGTCATGTGACAATCTAAGGAGTAGACGATGAAATATTTCACAGGATAAGTGAAAAAACTGACCTACTGACGGTGATAGAGGCACATTCAGATAATCCCCAAAGTAATTGGGATTCATCCTCTGGATTCATTAACATGTACCATGTTTTATGGCAATCGATCCAACAGGTGTCGAGACATTTCACTTAGAGGCAAAATTGTCAACTACCTTTTTTGTTTTGTATGTCGTACAGTCTATGGTTCAAACAGGGTTGTGTAAGATTATTTTTCACAGGACAGATGAAAACGTGAAAGGGGAAAGAGGGAATGACATGCAGCAAAGGGCCTCATGTTGTAGCTGCTGCGTCAAGGAGTAAACCTCTATATACGTTTTCCCGCTCTACCAACTGAGCTTACCCGGCCACATATGCACTTGTGTTTTGATCAGTTTTTGGGATTGATCATATAAAAAGAGGAAAGGTTTCCTGCTATGAGCTTTGTTCTGAATCATTCCTCAGGATTAAAAGTGGGTACCAATACTAATAAATACCAAAATTCAAATTTTCAAATAGTTTTTGTATCCTTGTACGATTCCTTAGGGTAAAAGCATGCTGTACTTTGAGGAATCGATAAATCTCTATCTTTCTATCCAGCACAGTTTAAAGTAGTCTCCATTTGGAAAACATTTATTTTTTTCATTTCTCACAATATGCTGAATCTAATCTAATCTAATCTAATGTTTCCACTCTGCAGCTTTAAACTTTTTTTTAAAAAATATTTTCTATACAGCATGAACAAACCTATGGGGACCTGAGTACAGAACATACAGTTAATTGTTCAGTAGTGTCTTACTAGACATGATGTATGCTAAGCTTCATTATTTAACACTGAACTGTGCCAGTTTCAACCCTATTGATTTCCCAGAGAGGAACGTCAATGCTAATAGCGCAATGCTTGACGCAAGTGTAACTTTCTAGGCAAAGGGTCGTGACAGCAGGTGCCATGACCCAGTGACTCCACTCCAGTGAGTTAGATAAGGGTGGTCAGGAGGTGTGATGGACTGTACCAGCAGGGCTGTTACTAACACAGGCAGTGGAAGCGAAGGAAAAGAGGCCGGGTGACATAACGTGGGCAACAGCCCAGTGACATGGATCCTCCGTCACTGTCAGTAGCTGTGCACTGGCTTAGAAACTGATGAGGTTCAATTTGTGCAACTTAGACCGGGACATGTCATTCACACCACAGTGTGTTTTGCATTTGTGCGCGTGTGTGTGTCACACTGTCAAGCTAGTGTTGAAAGTCACATCTATCATGTCTGTCCTGTGGATCTCATCTGATTTCATGCACACTAAACAGGAACTAGAAACTGTAATAACTGCACAATCTTTTCACGAGACTATTTGTCATGAAGCATTGAAACTGATATGTTAAGTCAAAACTGGAAGAACAAATATCATATCCTGTATAAATACTTATAACCGCGCACGTGTAAGCAGCTCAGCACAAATGCAGCTGTAACGCTAGTGGGTCTGTGAAGCTTTGGGCAAAATGCTAACACATCTTAATTTAGCATTTTAGGATGCTAACATTTGCTAACTAGCATAAACAAGCAACTATAGATGAGGATGATGGAAATGTCATTAGTTTGTTCATAAACCAAAGTATTTGACAAATTAAAAGTCTGATGTCACTGCATGAGAGAGACGGAGAATTAAAACTCATCCTGAGGGTGAAATTAATGGCTGTACCAAATTGTATTGGGATTTATCCAATAGTTGTTGCAACAACTTTACATTAAAAACAAAAAGCTAAAATGTCAACCTGTTGATGGCATTACAGAAAAGTCATCATAAAATGATCATAAAAGTCACTAGAATTCATCATTTTGGAATCATGAACATCTATACAACATGTCATGCCAATCCATGGAGTAGATGAGGAAATATTTCACAAAAGTAAAAAAACTGACCTACTGGTGGTGCAAAAAAGGCAAAATCGTCAACCTGTTGGTGGTGCTAGATGTATATAGAAAATCAGTAAGGTTAATAAGCTGAAAATGTTAACATTAGAAATATCAAATAACTTTGGAAAAAACATTTGAAAAAAAGGACTGATAACATTAAAAAAGTGACAAAAGTGTCAGAAAAAGCGATAACTTTTCTTCAAGGTTGACGGGAAGACAACACAAGGGTTAAAGTGGTTAGCCAGCATTGAGGGTCAGGCTCAGGGTTTCCTAGAGTACCCTATGTGGACTGAGGAGAGGGAGGAGTAAGGAAGACCAGGATGGAAAATACAAAAGAAGAGATAAAGCAATGTGGACCACTGTTATTATTAAACATCCATGAGCCTGGCAGCACATAAGAAACAAAAGTAGTTTGCTTTAGAGGTGCTGATAGCCAGATTATGCTACCGTTGTGCAGAGCTAGGCTAACTGTTTCCCCATGCTGTTAGTCTTTGTGCTAAGCTAAACTAAGCTAAGCTAACTGACTACTAGTTTTAGCATCATATTTACTGCACATACATATGAGTGGTTTCAATCTTCTCCAGTTGGAAAGTAACTGTACTTAAGCACCATGTTGAGGTATGTGTTCTGTACTTGAGAGCATCTATTTCTTGCCACGTTATACTTCTACTCCACTGCATTTGAGGGAAAATGATTGTACTAACTCAGGCTCTGCTTCAGGCTTAGGGATTTTTAGTGACTTAAAATCCACCCTCCTTGATTAGTTTATTCAAAGCCTCAGGCCTGAGGCAAATCATTAACCTCTAGTTTTGCAATTATTCTGAGTAGGCAAAGAAAGCACTGAAAGGCTGAAAAGGAACTGGACGTGCGTCACACTTAATTTCCAAACGCACCCACTGTTTTTAATCGCCAGTCACACACTGGCAGCGATTGTGGTGCCTCAACTGACCCATTGATTCTTAAAATGGTTTAATTTTCCTATTGCGTCAAGAAGGGGCCAGATCAGCAGCAGTTGTCTTTCCAAACTAAACAGATCTGATCACAGACCAAATGAAAAAGAAATGTACCTTTTTCTTAACATTTAAAAGCTAGAAACTCACCATTGCAGATTATATAGTGAACCCCAAACAAAAGACACAGATACGTACACAGATTTCTGGAGTGTGGTCTAGACCTCCTCTATCTGTAAAGTGTCTCGAGATAACTCTTGTTATGAATTGATACTATAAATAAAATTGAATTGAATTGAATTGAATAGATACTGTGTGCTGAATATTTCCAAGAGGGCAGAACAGGAGTGGCTCAGTTTTACCTGAATGTGTGCTGTTCCATGCACAAGCAGATTTGATGAAACAGGATTTAAACACACAAGGATGCTACAAATTGAACTTAGTCTGTAATGTTGTGTTTAACTTGTATACGCATCATATAGTAGTCATATGTAGTTTCACTTCTTCAAGCGTCTAAACTAATTGAAAGAAACAATGTAAAAGACAACATTGCTCTTTAGGTAAACATTAATCCACCTGTGAGGTCATCAAAAACTTATAAACTTATACTATAATCAACCCAAGAGTGATGTATTGTTTCATGATTTTCGTTGGAAAATACCACAAGTTCAGAAGCACACAAATTTAAAAAGGGAGCATCCAACCGGAAACCCCTCAGAAAAAAGCAGGTACACAAGAACAAAGCCTTGGCTGCTAAGGGCATAATTGACAACTACTATAACTGAACAGGACACAGAACGAGCACTAATTTCTGTATGGCTCCTGAGCTGAGTACACAGCGGTTGTGTTCATTGTTGCTGGTTGATGTGAACGGAAACATGAATTAGGAGGAGCAGCGAGCATCCACTGTGTTTTTGAGTGGAGAAATTAGCTTTCTGTGATCCATTGCTTGCCTAAAAATATTATCACTGCTTTAAGTAAAGGATTTGAAGGCATTTTCCCACCACTGAATATTGCATTCAGAAAGCAACATTCATGCCAATTACGCCTAATGAAATAGTTTCTGAAGTATTTAGTGAATGCTGTCTCATGTTGATGACTGATAGAGCCTGCGTCATCGTGCGATGGTGACAGTCAGGAAGGCATGTGCAAAGGACAGTATGATGCGTTGGTAGGGGTTTTCCATCTGCTGTTATATTGTTTATACTATAAGGTTAGTTTGCCCCTTTAGAGTGGCTCTGTTTAAGAACGACGTTGACGAGTGTCTCGTCCATGTGAAGTCCATATTCAGTGACATTGGAGCTGTTGAATCATTTGAAACACTTTCCATTTTTTCTTCATCAGAATAGATGGTGCAATGAAAAATAACTTCTTAGAAAGAGTCACAAAAAGTCCTCTTGAAACAGAATTTGGGATATTATTATAATAGTATTTCTCAATAGAGTAAACCAATGGACTCTCAGTTACAAAGAGAGTTTAATTGATGGAAAAGATAACATAACAATAATGGTAACATTTAATTGTCATACATATAATAGTAATAATAATAATAATTTTGACTTATATAGCGCCTTTCACAAACCCAAGGACGCTTAACAAACGGGGGGGGGGGGGGTTTAAGAGGTGGCCAGGAGAGATTAAATTCCATAAGCCTCAGTGAAGAGGTATGTTTTAAGCTGGGTTTTAAAGGTTATAATAGAGGAGGCAGAGCGAATAGCAAGAGGAAGCTGGTTCCAGAGCGATGGTGCACTGACACAGAAGGCTCTGTCACCAAATGTCCGGAGCCTGGATTTAGGGACAATATAGTGCATAAAACACAAATGCAAAACAGATTTTTATTTAACATGTATGCTATGACACGGAAATTGGTCTTATTATTGTCAGCTACACATCAGCAGCAATATCTACCTAAAGTTTATCAATTGAAGTTAGCATTATGTCCCACATTAGCTATTGGACACGTAAGGCTCTAACTGCAGTGTATCAAATCAAGCAAAAGTGAGACTTGTTGTTAGAAGAAGAATTTAACTTTATATTGGTAAGAGGACTATTGTGTTTTTTTCTCACTTTAAAGTCTCTTATAATCATGGTTAAGGAAAAGAACAAGCTTTGTGGGAAAAAATGTACATGTAACGTCAGACGTTTAGAAAGAAAAAAACAAAAAACATTTTCACCCTAACCCCAACCCTAACCCTAACCCCAACCCTAAACCCCAACCCCTAACCCTAACCCCAACCCCTAACCTTTAACACCCAACCCTAACCCTAACCCTAACCCTACCCTAACCCCAACCCTAACCCTAACCCTAACCCCAACCCTAAACCCCAACCCCTAACCCTAACCCCAACCCTAACCTTTAACCCCAACCCTAACCCTAACCCTAACCCTACCCTAACCCCAACCCTAACCCTAACCCTAACCCTAACCCTAACCCCAACCCTAAACCCCAACCCCTAACCCTAACCCTAACCCTAACCCTACCCTAACCCCTAACCCTAACCCTACCCTAACCCCAACCCTAACCCTAACCCTAACCCCAACCCCTAACCCTAACCCTAACCCTAACCCTAACCCTAACCCCAACCCTAACCCCAACCCCCAACCCCTAACCCTAACCCTAACCCTACCCTAACCCCTAACCCTAACCCTACCCTAACCCAACCCTAAACCCTAACCCTAACCCTAACCCCCCTAACCCTAACCCCTTACCCTAACCCTAACCCTAACCCCCTAACCTAACCCTAACCCTAACCCTAACCCCCTAACCCTAACCCCCATAACCCTAACCCTAACCCCCCTAACCCTAACCCCTAACCCTAACCCCCCTAACCCTAACCCTAACCCTAACCCTACCCCAACCTCAACCCCCTAACCCTAACCCCTAACCCCTAACTCTAACCCTAACCCTACCCTAACCTATCCCCTAACCCTAACCCCTAACCCCCCTAACCCTAACCCTAAACCCTAACCCTAACCCCCTAACCCTAACCCCTAACCCTAACCCCTAACCAAAAAACCTACCCTTTTGTGTAAAATCAGTAAGGTATGTACAAAAAAAATAATTACAACATAAAAATTAGAATGAAATCAACAAAACGTAGTTCACCTAATTACCTAATGATACTTCACAAGATAAACATTCATTAAAATACGCTATCCAACAAATAAACGAAATACCCATAAAATCATTTAAAAGATTAAAACCTAGTTTACAAAGTTACAAACAGGAGACGAAAGCGAGTTTAAACATAAACATATTTGAACATAAACATCTACGTATATATAAATATACTATATGTCCTGTCAATGTACTGGATGTACTACCTGTGTCCCTGCAGTGGGTCAGTACTGCCCCCCCCTGGTCTACTGAGACTCTACGCCTGGTAACAACAGGCCAAATGAGGACATGAGTCAATGAACAAGGTTTTTCTGCTGTTTTTTCACTTTTCTACCACACTAAACTAGTTCTATGGCTTTTGTAAGTTACAGTTGTTTTCATCATTATTAGGGCCCGAGAACTGAAGTGCAAGGAACCTTTTGTTTTTGTAAGGATTATTATTCCGGACCGTTGCAATCATTTTTGAGGGCTTTAGCATGCGCAAAAAACTCACAACAACTTGCACACATGTCAGACCTATAAAAAATAACAAATTTCTGTAGTGATTGGTCTTGGCATTGACAGGGGGCTCCATAGCGCCCCCTAACGTAATTACGTAAGTAATAATTAAACATTCAAACTTTCAGGGATCATGCGTATCATTTGTAACTCTATCAAGCTGTTTTCATTAAAAAAAAAAAAGAATGTTTACAAAACTGCGAATTTCGTGCAAAATTTCTCATTTTGCAAAGACTTGTTTGAGGACCTTAGGCTCCACAAAAACTCCCAGAATCTTGCAGCCATGTGCAGAATATTAAACTCTTTCATCTGAATTCAAATTTTTGCTTGAGAGTGGTATGGTAGCTCTATAGCGCTCCCTAATTTTTTTTAGAACTTGGGCAAACATTTTTGACGGCTTCAATATACAGTATACAAAATCTCACAAAAATTGGCGCCCGCATAAACACCGGGGAGCTTTGCGAGACTGTTCAGCGATTTGGCCTATACCTTTAAGCAGTGCCAGCGGAGCAATGCATACAATAATGACTTTTTCTTTCTTTCTTTCTTTTTTAACTGTCAGTGAATAGCACAGAGTGAAAGTCAACGTGACAATGATCATGTTGTAAATTCAGATTAGTGCTGGTAAACTTATCTAGATCTAGGAATAGAAGGCATCATGCTCTCTCCTTTTTATTTGACAAAAACGCAGAATAAAATACATCCATATGTAAGCTTTTTAAGGAAAGAGCAGGTTGGGTCACACAGACAGAAGCACATGTACACACACACACACACACACACACACACACACACACACCACACACACACACACACACACACACACACACACACACACACACACACACACACACACACACACACACACACACACACATAGCTGCAACAAAATCAATCTTTGGCTTTGCAGTGTCTGACTGTCGCGCAAATGCACTGCTGCAAAGATTAGCGTCTGCCAGTACCCCCGACCTGTGAGGAGGCGAGGGCCCGTTCATCGTTGCTTGCAGCTTTAATCAACTCATTATATTAGAAGTATTATATTTGTCATCTCTTTAGGATTTTATTATTATATTGTTTTTCACTTTTTGTGTTTTAATACTTGTTTCATAAAAAAGTTTTTTGTAAAGCACTTTGAGCTGCATTTACATGTATGAAAGGTGCTATATAAATAGTTTATTCTTATTCTTCTTATTATTATCATTATTATTATTGTTATTATTATTATTATTATTGTTGTTCTAACTAATAATTGGTGTCCAATGGTTTTTTTCTGTTTCATTTGCTTTTTGGACAATGAATGACTTCAAAACTTCAAATCATTATTATGCACTAAAACTTGGATTTAGCTTTGTAGTGTCAAACTCTGCACACACATCATTCTGAACAGTGAAGCTGAATAACCCCTTCAAAGTCGCAATAACTCCAAAGCATTTTTAAATGTGAAGAGGGACCAGCAACAAAGCTGTCAAATTCTTATATCTACAGTAAGTGTATAAGAGATTTCTGTAATTTGAAACACGATCATGAGTTTGTCTGGTTTAAAATGTTCAGCCACAAGGTGGAGGGCTTCATCTGCCTGCCTGTTGGTACTACCTGTAGGCATACTAAGCTGCAGAAAAGCAAGCTTAACTAAATGCCTAAAAAAAGGTTTCAGGCAAAGTCATTAAAAAAAGCTGTAATGCTCAATACCTAATGTTCATTGCAATAGTAATACATTTGTCAGTTTATTCTCTTTACTATGTCCTCTAAATCATTAACTATTATCCTTCCTTCAGCATGAACATTTATTCTTGTTAAGTGTCATGGTTTGGTTTACCTTGCAGATCTAATGGTCAGAGTAGGGCCAAACTGAAAGAAGGATATGACAACAAAATCTTAACCCAAGGTACACTTACTAGGGTTTACCAGGATTCAACTAAGATTTTTTTGTTTGGTCAAACTACGGTACTGTTTCCATAATTGAAAGGCATGCTCTGCGCCCTGCTACGCTCTGCTAAGCTATGCTAAGAACCACTACAACTACTATTTCTAGTCATAGTTGTGTGTCTTAATTGAAGCTGTTTGGATGAGCAGCAGTTGAAAGAAAACACTTTTAAATGTTGCCAAACTTTAACTTTAAATTTGATTTCAGAATGTTATATACTACACAGAGTGTATTGCTTATGTGGAACTAAATGAATCCCCTTCACGTATGTAGCCACCAAAAACAGTGAATTAAAATATGATTCAGCCGCAGGTGTCACATGCTGCTTCCCGGTAAAGCAAGCAGTATTGTCCACGTCTTAAAAGGAAATGATCCCAGAGACTACAAGTGCTCATGTCTCTTATCTGTGGTGATGTAGTTAAGGAGGTCAATCGCTGTCACGATGCCAAACACCATCTGCTTCTGACAAGTTGACCCATCAGCTTTATCTGGAGAGAGGCAGTAGACTGTAGTTACTGACATCACTTGTATAGAAGAAAACTGAAAACAGAGCAGGAGAAAGATGACTGCAGTACATTTGAAAGACTACTGTATTTATGAATTTGTTACGGAAGCTAACAGGAAAAACACAGTAAAATGCATCTTCCCCTTTGCTTCAAGCAAAACAGAAAAACAGTTTGGGAAATTCACTTGTTCAACTTCTGCTGCTGGAAGGTTAGATGTCTTAAATCTTAAATTTGCCTATGAGCACATTTAAAGCAGAAAAAACAATCGAATTGAAGCTGCAATTGAAGCCGTCCTGACTACCGCGTGTCGACTTCTGTTCAGCAGGGAACGTCTGCTGCATGTAATCCCTCCTCTCATTTCCTGCCACCTACTCTCTTCAATGAAATGAATGCAAAATGCTAAGGAAAATTTTGTTCAAATAAATAAAGTATATTACTCTGAGTGTGATCATGCACCACCACGACGAAGTGGTCTGTTTCAAGGATTTGGGACAGCTTCCCCAGGTTGTCTGCCGGGTGCACCTTAGAGCGTTGTGTTGAGAGATTAGACAGTCATGTAAACATGTTAACTTTGAATGCATGTGATGTTAGTAGTATACATAGAGTATGTGTTTCTACTGACTGACCTGTTTGTAATGCTTACAGAGCACCTTGCTGACAGCATCAGAGGGTTTGGCCTTCCCGGCCGACACACAGGACAGGATGGTTCTCAGAGTCACCATACCCTGGATCACACTGTGGAAAACCACATATCAAACTCTGCATCACCGGCTGATCCTCTATTAGACACAGCAGCTAGTGACACACATTAGAGTGTAAGCTTCTGTCTGTATTGCTGTAAAAATATCTGTATTCTGATTAATACCAGAAGTGGACATGACAAACTGTGTCTGCTTAATGTTTTGCATTTAATCATTTTCTACTGCCATTCATTTTTTTTTCTCATACTTCAAAAACTGGAGGTAGCGTATATAATGAGAGGAGGTCCAGATGAAAATGAATTGGGTCTGAATTGCCTATGAAAACAATGAACAAGCTATAAAAAAAGGTTATACTATCCCACATGCATTGGGTCATGTTGAAGGCTTAACAAATAATGGAGATAATTTATGGAACAAGAGGAGTGCCAGATGAATGTAAAGTAGGTCTGAAGAATGAGAAAGACATTAACAAAAATGCCCTTTTGAGAGGCTCCCTAAAGCTGTGCTTTGATTACTAGGGACCAAGTCATTTGTGTTAATAGCTTTCTTATTTTTCAGACCTACTTTATATTCACCTGGACCTCCTCTTGTTGCATGTACAATCTCCATTTTATGATTTCTGTAGTCTGGCTTAATTTAATGCCTAACTCCTGCTTAGTTTCCTGTCTTCTGTTAACATCTGACCCTGAGGTAAAGAATAACCCCTGTGGAATGTCTGGTATGCTGATGAACTTGTCTAAATATATGTTCAGCCTTTTTGTTTGCATTAAACAGTCTGGATCAGTTTGATACTGAAGGTGAATAATGTATATCATTTCTTGAAAAGATTTATACCCCAAGTTATCAACGACTGGCGCCTGGTCGAATGCTTTCTCTTTGAGGATATTGATGGTTTCCTGGCAGGACACAGATGCTAACACAGTGAGGGGGGCAGATAGGTTTAGACACTGGACAGTCATGTTCTGCCACCTTAAAGAGAGGAGAGAGAGAGAGAGAGAGAGAGAGAGAGAGAGACAAATGAGTCATCTAACACTTGGATCGGTGGCCCTGTTAAATCCTCATTCTTGACTTTCTCACCAGGGTTTGAAGTCCATCGGCTCCTCAAGGCTGAGGAACCCCTTCTCACACATCCACTTGTCACTCAAGAATTTTGACCTGGAGGGAGCAATGTGTTTGATAGTAAAACAAATTAGAAGTTGCTTTGGTTTGTGTCACATTAGATTTGGTCAGGCTTGAGTTTTAGTGTGCTGTGTGTGTACCTGAGCCCGGTGCACCAGCCTTCTGGACTAAAGCCCCCTTCTTTCTTTTTGCCCCATCTGCTCTGCCGACAGCAGAAGCCGGTTGTTTGTTTTGTTTGTTTGTTGTTCTTTTTTGCATTTGTATTATTTAGTCAAACCTCATATGCATATTTTGACAATAAATTATTTAAATTATAAATTATAATTTGTGACCTAGAGCCAAGTTTATGACACTAGTAAGTTGGGGATAAGTTTAAAGATTTTGTGTGTGTGCTTTGCTGCTGGACAAGGGCTTAAAGATGCTGACGTGAAACTGCAACATCTCTGGTGTCGAGGGGGCGTTGGTTGTGTGTCATCCCGTACCAACCAGACCCTTTGGTTAACTGCCAAACTATTGTAAAGGCACAGCCTCAGGGAGCCCATTGCATGGCTGAAGACTCAACGTCCTGTCGTCTAAATAGTTCAGTTCACTAGTTACATAATCAGTTCGTAGTGGACAATTATCAATGGTGGACGAGCAAATTGAAGCACCAGATTAGTGATCATCACACACAGTGTGTATTGTAAGCAGCTCACTTTCAGTAGAAGAGAACTAAAATATGTGTGCTGCACAAGGAGATACACATAATTATATCACAGTGTTACATGCAGGTAAACAAAGAAAAGGATTACATTGAGGCTTTGGTGAATCGAGTGCAGTACAATCAGCACCATGTACCTTGGCTGTTGAACGCTCCATGTGTAAATTATTATTAAGTTAGGATCCAAGAGTTCAGTAAATTTGTCTCTTACATCTCTTACATATAATTGCGGACGGAGTCGGGCAGGATGACCACACAGCGCTGTCCCGCCTCAAGCTGCCGAGCCATCTTTACTGCTGCTGCCATGGCTGAGCCAGAGCTGCCGCCTGCAGTAAAACAGGAAAAATATAATAACAATAATAATAATAATAATAATAATACATTTTATTTGTAATGCACTTTACATTTAAACAAATCTCAAAGTGCTACAGGTAAGATCATAAAAAAGCAAGGTATGAAAAAACATCAGTGTAAAATATCAATAAATAGTGCGACGACATTTTTGTGCAAGGTTAAAACTCATTAGTTCTGCTAAAAAGAAATGTTTTTAGTCCTTTTTTAAAAGTCTCAAAAGTCTATGGTGCCCTTAGATGGTCAGGGAGGGCATTCCACGTCCAAGGAGCGGCAGAGCAGAGTGCACGATCACCCATGGTGCTGAGCTTAGTTCTGGGGAGTATGAGGCGGTTGGAGTTGTTTGAGCGGAGGGATTGTGTTGTAGTGTGAGGGATGAGTAGTTCTTTCTGGTAGGGGGGGGGGGCTTTCCATAGATGCACTAGTGGGTGAGAAATGAGACCTTATATTCAATCCTAGCAGAAACGGGAAGCCAGTGAAGTGAGTGGAGAATGGGTGTGATGTGGTCGTACTTTCGCACTCTCTTCAGGATCCTTGCAGAACTGTTCTGAACATATTGCAGTTTCTCTTGTTAGGGGATCCCGATGAGAAGTGCGTTACAGTAATCCAGTCTGGAGGAGACAAAGGCGTGGACAAGTTTTTCAGCATCAGCTAAGGTGAGTGTAGAACGAAGTTTTGCAATATTTCTGAGATGATAGAAGGAAATCTTGCAGAGTTTTTTGATATGGGCTTCAAAGGTGAGTTGTGGATCAAATCTTACACCAAGATTGGTAACTGTTGTGGAGAGGGGAATGTCTTGACCAGAGATAGTTATACCGGTTATGGAGGATGACTGGACTTGATGTGAGGTGCCAACAAGGATTGCCTCGGTTTTGGAGCTGTTTAACTGGAGAAAATTGCGTTTCATCCACACCTTTATCTACTCCAGACACATTATATACACAGGGAACTACTAAGTGCAGTGCAATATACAATGCAACAGTATCACTTGGTCAGTGACCATACCGCACAGAAGACCCTCTTCTCTGATCAGCTTGCGTGACATTGTGAACGTCTCCTGGTCGGTCGATTTATACCACATGTCAACAAGCTGCATAGGTTTGTAGGGGAGAGAGCAACAGAAAGAGACATGATTTTTGCTCTGTGTGCAGAACAAATGACAATTTGCACATTCAAATGTACTCGTGCGCAAGCACACTCACAGATCTGTCCAACACTGTGGGGATGAAGTCATATCCAATGCCCTCCACTTCAAAGGAAGTCTTATTTTCGTTAGATCCAACCAGAATGGAGCCCTCAGGGTCCACAGCGACTATCTGACACAAACATGACAACAGTGTTGAGACTGGAAACACATAAGTAACGTTATCTGTACCTCACCACACAAATCTCTTTTTAATCATAGATTTAGCTAAATAAAACATGTTATAAAACTGTTCTTAATAAGGTGTGTGTCTTGCCTTGACATTGGGGCATCTCTCCTTAAACTTCCGAGCAACACCAGTAAGTGTACCGCCTGTGCCGGCTCCCGCCACCAACATGTCCAATTTACCTGAAAAGAAAAAGAATCAGCAAAAGGAGATTCATTTTTGGACAGCAGTTATTGGAAAGTGCCTCAAGGACAACTTTTGTTTGTTCACCATAAATCTACACAGGGCACCTATAATTCTTTAAATGTGTCCAATCCATTTGTAGGTCTTCTAAGGGACTATATCACTAAGCTACGATACACTGTGTTGACCTTAATCTTGTATCTGTCAAACAGAACAAACCATCACACTGCTCCAGTATCTCCTCAGCCGTGGTGTCGTAGTGAGCCAGAGGGTTGCTGGCATTACGATATTGGTCGAGGATGAGCGAGTTGGGGATCTCGCTCTTCAGACGCCAAGCCGTGACTATGTGAGACTCTGGTGAATCAAAAGCTGCAGAAGAAGGCGTGCGCACTATTTCTGCCCCGAGAGCTCTCAACACATCAACCTAAAAAAAGACAGTGAGATCCAATTTCATTTTGCCAAATGTCCCATATAAACCACTAGTGATCAAATAAAAGAACTGCAGACCTTCTCGTTGCTCATCCTCTCAGGCATGGTTATAATGCAGCGGTAGCCTTTAACTGCAGCTGCCAGGGCGATGCCGATGCCTACAGGCAGCCAGAGGATGAGGTTTTAAGCAACCTGCCATGTTTATGTTACAATTTTGTTTTCTACGATCTTGCCTCAACAACAACCTGCTTCTACATCTTTCTTCCAAAGTACCTGTGTTGCCAGAGGTGGGCTCAATGATTGTGTCTCCTGGTTTGAGGATCCCGGCTCTCTCAGCATCTTCCACCATCCGCAGGCCAATCCTGTCTTTAACGCTGCCTCCTGCATTGAAGAACTCGCACTTGGCCACTAAATAAAACAAAGTACTGTCACCGAGTGATCCTGTAATACATGAAACGTATTTTTGCATCATGTAATTTTGAATCCTTGTTACAGAGCTAGGACAGATTTCCACCAAATTAAAACACATCAACCAAGACATTTCTGCATCATGAACCAACAGAACACAAGTTTGTTTCATGTGTGTAGTTTTACGATCTGTTACTGTGGTGATGTGTTGTTTCTGTTTGTGAAGATCATCTGCTCAATATGTCACAGTGAAAACAGGTGTGCAACATTAGTTCATCTAAGCAGTTAGCAAACTGTTATGACATTCAGGTAAAGTTGGTCCATTCATGTTCTTCTTTCTTCTTTTGAGAAAATGATTCAACAGCACTTCCTCATGATCAGTGTGTCCAGTTAGTAGCTTTTGATGATGTAAGAATAATTGGGCAAAGTAAGACATTCTTATAAATATAAATCTTTAACTTTTCAGTAAAGTAGAAGACATCTGGTGTTTATTAGGTACATTTTGAAATAGATTTGGATTTTTGCACATGAACCAGGTCCATTGCGCAACTACAAAGATAAGGCAGCTACAATTAATGCAACACATTTACCAAGTGCGCCAAACTGAATTCACATTCTCTGCTTTACACTCAGTTTGTAATTTAATAACCCACATCTAGCAAAACTCTGAACATTGGTCTCTACATTTCTACAGCATTGCCAATTGCTTTTTAACACATGTGAAAACACTTTTAAAAACAAGTTCACTTCAGACCTTGAGCAGTATTAACAGGCCACCGGTAAACAATGGAGGCCAACATCTACTGCACTTCTGTTGTCTGAGGAGTTTTAGAAGATTTTAAGAAAAATAAATGAATACCTTCCATCCCTTATTTGTATTGATAGTGTATAATGTTTGAAATACACATCCATACTTTGGATACCTGAGACACATTTGGATGCCTGTGAGGGTGTGTTTACTACATGTATGACAAACTTTATAGCAATCTACTGTGTTTTATTGTCAATACTATCAATGCGTAGTTGGTGCTTTGTGTGCTTATTCAAATTATGGTTTGTGTACTGTAGTGGGGGGAAACACAAAGAAAAAGAGTTTGAAGAGCAAGAATTTGCTTTTCTAACAGATACATAATGTTTTGCTGGTTTGGTGTGAGGTTTTGTTGTTAGTGTGTAGAGTTTGGCAAAAATTGCGTATAGTTTCAACGACAACAATCAGAAAAAAACAAAATCTGAAGTGAAGTCACATGAAAACAAGTACAAGGCCATTAGTCTCATTAAGCCATGGGAACAAACTAGAACTTCAATTTAATCAGTTAAAAGTAGTGTGAAAGAGATTTTCATAGAAGGGTTAAACTGATGTTTGTGGGAGGTTTCATCCTCACTGAAAGGAAATGCTGTACGGTACTATACCTACTGTAGCTGCATACCTGAAAAATGTACTGTGCTTTTTTCTTTAACCTGTATTTATTAAGGGAAGGTTCACTAAGAGACAGCCTCTCTTTTTACAGGATCACATTAACACAGTTATACACGTTCATACCTGGAGGCTGCAGTTCAACCACAGTCTGATCTGCTGGCCACTCCACTGCGCTGCTCTTTCACGTTCCCCAACCAGATTTTATCCAGTTGGTCCGGGGATTGAACCAACAACCTCCCGGTCACAAGCTCTCTTCTCTAACCTAAACCTCTTCTTCTCTAACACTGCTTTGCCCTGTGGGCCAAAAGAACAAGTCTTTACTTTTGCCTCAAACGAAATGCCGACACACAGTTGGCAACATAAAAGGCCAAAAGCTACATGATACCTTAATGTTCCCTTCTTAACAGCAGCTTCTTTATTTTAAGCAGGAAGCCAACAGGGACACAGACGTATAAAGAGCATCATCATCAGCGTCATTCAATATGTTTGTCTGCATGCCTAATACCCTGAGAGAAGTCAGTGTACTCAAAGACTGTTTAAGACTTTACTCTCTAATCTACTGCTGCTGAGCAACCATCACATCCAGCTAGCCAACTGCACACTGAAACTTCTCCACTTTCCTGGAAGGAAAACAATAATGCCGTTGTTGGGAGGAAGGAGTGTCTATACTTTTCTGAAAAGGGAAAACAGCATTTTACTCTCCAGTCCTGTTCATCTTCACCGTGCCAATTTCATCTCTAGCTATTTGCATGATAAGTATGCAGACAAGATTCAAACTATGGATATTTCTTCTTGGAACTGATGTAAATGTAAATGTAAATGTAACTGATTATCAAGTATCGCACCAACTTCCCATTTGTTTTTGTTTTTTTAAGGTTCTGACCTTTTCAAGGGCATGTACTTAAAAAAATATAAAGTTTAAATAAGTTTGTGCACTGATGTGGAGATTTTTTCATAATGGGATATGGGCCGTGTGTGTCATATTTATTTGACACTTATAGTTACTGGTTACTTTTTACATTAAAAAAAACATATGATATACCTATACAGTATGATATGATGCAGTACTATTCTACTAATCTACCCATTAGTACACAAAGTATCTAAAATTGGCTTCACATTGATGAATTACAACATTAAAATGCTTTTACATGTCTTTGTATCTGTATTTTCTGCAAAAGTACTTTTAACATTTCAATAACATTTTGCTGATAACACTTTGTAATTTAACTTAGGTAACATTTTGATTTCAGGAATCTTACTTTTAACTGGATATATTTAGATTATGGTATTTTTACTTACACTTCAGTAAAGAATCAGGCTCTTTCAGTAAATAATTAGACTTCTTCCACAACTCCAATATGTTAGTTTTGCAAGGATTACATGAAAGCTTTTACTCACAAATATCACACTTAAGTCCAAACTCCTTTGGAATTTTGTTCAAACGGACCAGAGGTGTGTGTCCAATTTTCCCGAGGATGTTGGGGAGGATGCTGGGGGGCTTGATGCTGTGATGGAGAGAAGAAGAAAAACTCACCATCAGTTTTCTGTAAATACAATACATGTTCATATTTACCCAATGATGAATACACACTTGCCTGTGGAGTATCCTAACCACTATTAAGGCTATTGCAAGCAACGTTTTTATGTGTGACATTCCAGCCAATGGTTTTGTCCAATTCACTGATCAACATGAACAACACACACTCATTTAATACAATTAACATCCCAAAAACTGCGATGGGATATGACCGTGGGCTCTTTTTGTAAATTGATGAATGTGTACCGTAAGCTAATGGGTGCATGCAAAGTGCATTTCATTTCTGAACATGGTTACCGTTTTGGGCCTACTGATTATATTGGGCACCTGAGCCAGAGCCTCTGTTTAAAGTGACTGTTTATTAAAAAAAAACATTGGGCTACACTTCATTTAAAAGGAATCTACGTAAGAGTGACATGTCACTGTCATGAACGTGTCAGAAATATTATAACCAAGTCATGAACATTTTTGGTTTTGTCATGACAAGTTATAGTTAGGGTTAGGTATTGAAAAGTTATCTCAATGATCCCCCCCGCTTTCGTCTGACAACTGGGCAGTTAGATAAGGGATCAAAGGCAGGTGCACGAGCCGGCGCACATCAGTATAAACTTACAATTCCTACAATGTCCTATACCATATTCTCTAGTTTTGTTTTTTTGAGAACATGAATAAACTGGAGAAACAGAGATGTACTCTTCACCGCAGCCGAGCTGACAGTGTCCCAGATATTCTGCCTCCTTGTTTGTTTCCCACGTCGGGGTGTTGGGTTTGACCTTTACTGGTGGGTCATGTCACTCTTATGTAGATTCCTTCAAGTAAAATGTTACCAAACCTTGTTGGAAAAGTCAGTTAAAAGTAGGAAAAGCCAATTTTTTTTTTTTTTGCTGCTCTTAATATTGCGTAACTGCAGCTGTAGTTATTTTGTGTCTATTTCCGTCCAAGAACTTTGCTCTAATGCAGGAGGGGTAGCGGGCCCTTTGCATGCCCAGGGGCCTGTTATCTCATAATTTGACCATACTTACACTACCAGCATTAGTTCAACATTAATTACTAATTTATTTTGCGAGCTTTCATTAACATGACTCTCACCGTTCTGGGTGGTTATGAGGTGACTCTGAAATAGGTGCACCCAGCTTCCATGTACATCTGCTGGGCAAATCAGGACGGATCCAGTTCCACTGATCAGCAGTCGCTTCTCCGTTCTCCATCTCACTGCTATCCTCAATCTCGTGGTATGATTGAACCAAAAACTTGACAGTCCTGTTCTTCATTTATAGAACACATATTAACACTCAACAGTTACAGCATCCCCATCCACACTGTAAGACTTTTGACCCTGAGTAATATCTGCATCTATCAGGTTAGCTGCATGTGGACAAAGAGTAGGAACATTGTCCAAACATATAGTTTTAGAAACAGAAGGCATAGCTTACCTGCAGCAGGCAGGTGTTACAATCAAACATGCAACATTAACAAAACCTTTACAATTCTAATGAATAAACAGCACTCTTGTTCTGCTTGAATCTTGTTAATAAACATTAGGGATCTCAGGGTTCATCTAAGCAAGAAGTCATTGACTTTTTAACAGATTTTAGGAAAACACAATAGAAATCATCCAAATGGGAACTTCCAGTTAACTTAGTAGCTATATAGCTATATATATATAAGTTTTCCTGCTGGTTGAAAAAGGGAAAATGAAAAAGGTTGAGGTTATAACTAGGCTGTAACTGTGCTTTAAGCAAATAGCTGTTTTTATTGTCTCTTACTGAGTTTTCTTCATGAACTCCCAGACCATCAAAATAAAACTATTTCACGTGTCACACTGCCTATTAACTGTAGCAGCAGCGTCTACTCTAGTGGGACGATGTGTTAACAGACTGGAACACTGTCTAATGAGTCAAGTACTGAGGAGAAATATTGACCCCCTTCAAAAAAAGCAAAGGATGTAACATACCGTATTATTGTTGGATTACAGCCACTACAGAGACAAGTGTTAATAGATATCAGAGCTCCCGAGTCAGAGGTGTGCCATGTTACAGATACCCCACCTCATAAAACGATAGAGCTATAGCCATGATTGGAAAAGCTCAACAATTTGTGTGTGAATCATTCAAAGCCACTGAGGGGATTTACTGTCATTAGATAACACAACAAAGACTCCTCATTCATGTCATGAAAGCACAATTCCGAGGCCACAGAGCTGCTGAACTACATTAAACAAAACTTGTTGGTGTTTAGGCATTTAGGTTAATTAGAGTAGAAAATAGGCAATGCTTCAAATGTTAACCACTTGTGGCCAAAGACTATATTTAGTATGATAAGGAAAAATGTTCTGATTAGTCAGTAAAGTATTGAACTCCGGTACGGGCATACTTTGGGCAAGTATCTAACAGCAGGCCTACACAAACACAATTAAATCACATGAAACATTACACTTATTGACTTGATCAAAGTCTAGGTTTAAAAAAAAAAAATTATGAGTAGACACCAATGACTTGATTGTGCTCCTTTTATTTTCTAAAACATGGTCATTTCCTTATCCTTCTATATTTAGTGAGCATCAAGAAAAAGTTACTATGCCTTTATAACATCTGGCACATTCTACCTAGAATAATCTGTGACAGATGTAATAAAGGCAGTTTACTTTTTTTTCTAAAGATGAGTGCCTTTGATTTTTTTCATCTTGCTCACTGGATTTGCTTATACCCCCTCCCAAAGAGCAACGCCTTACTGTATTTTCACAAAGACTAGCTTCAAGAAGCTCGTCAGTTCTTTGGTTTTCCATACTATATTTAGTCTTTGGGGACATGGGACCACTGTTAACCCATAATAACAGCGTCAATTTTTTTTTTCGTGAGATTAACATTCTTTTGACCTAGCAAACTTTTTTTTCACATGCTGTTGCAACAACTAGTAATGTAAGAAAAACTACAACACCACACCAGATGTAGCTGGACCGGAAACAAAACAACAAGCACATCGCACACACTTGTTTGGGCTTGCGAGCCGGCCAAAGAGTAGTAGTAGGCTCGTTCGAGATGAACTGCGCCTCGCCTGTGAAGTGGACGAGAGCAGGCGGCAGCAGCCGGGGACAAAAAGCTGCGGTAAAGTCTGAGAGTTTTTAGCCGATTCCAGCCACCTTTAGACTGGACAGGAAGTGACAAAAACACTTTGGTGCGATTCTGATTTAATAAAATATAATCAGACCCACATATCAGCTGGTACACAGTCTCTAGTTGTTTTAATTATGACAGAACAACTCTCAAAATGTTCTGCATGCAATCTGTTGCTGATTTTAATTAACACCAGACTGTAGATGATCCGTGATCTGAACGGGTTTAGTCTCTCTGACTTCTAAACGTCTTTCAGCCTCACAACATGTGTTCTGGACAGAATAAGTCTTTAAATCAGACAAATAGCAGTTAAAATCCCTCCAATTTAGAAACAATAAAAAGTTTATATAAAACGTCATCATGTTCAGTCGATTGTGAACCAATCAGCTGAGAGGCCGGCGTTTCCCAGCATGCTCTGGGTCCGCCTGGGTCCGCCTGGCTCTTGCAGTCGGTGAAATGCAACTGCGCCGCCTGCGTCTCAGACCTGCGGCCGCCTTGCTCTCGTGAGATTTCCGTTGCCCACGTGTGCATGACATCAGAGCAAGTCGGGATCAAATCGGACACAAATCTAACCGGCATGCAACGGGCGCCGATCCTCGGTGATCGATTCTGCGCAGACCTGGCTCATCTCGAACGAGCCTAGTGTTACGTTTTGAGTGGATGGTGAGCGCGAGACGCCAACACGGATGGCAACAAGCTTCTGAATGGAAAGATTTCTTAAAAGACCAAAGTGATCTGTGTGTTTTGTCGTCGTGAACTGAACTATCATCGCATAAAAAAAACATTTGCACAAAGCAAGCCGATACACTTTTTCATGTTAATAAGAGCATTAAATGAGAAAAAATTATGGGAATAAAAGAAATCAAGGGACACTTTCAATTTAACTATGACATTGTGATTGATTGCAATTAAATATTTTAATCATTTGACAACACTAGGTCCCATGTTCCCAGACTACTATATAAATATATATAAAAATATAAAATTCTATAGGAAAAAAATTGGTTTGATGGATTAAAAATAAATAAAATTAATCTTAAGATTTGTGCTTAGACAAGCCCAAAGAAGTATTCTGCTGAAGGTAATTCAAAATTTCCGTTGTGTACACAAATAAAGAGCAGCACACTCACCTGTCCGTCAGCTGAATACAATACTCTGGAGCCTGGATCCCAGCAGCAGGCTGGACCAGCCCACATCTCAAGTTTAAAATGGAGTACACAAACCTTTCTTCCCTCCTCCCACCTCACCGCAAACAAAAACCTTTAGTCCAGTCTGCAGTGTGCCTTCAGCAGAGATAAAACACTAGTCATGGCAGTAACTAAGAAGTTTAAAAGGTCCTTTACCTAAGTATAAATAGCAGTTGTACAAAGTAAAGTTACAAATCCTGCATTCATAATTTCACTTATAGCTAAATACACTTAAAGTATCAAAACGTACCGAGTTATGTACTCAACGCAGAAGGGATCCCTCAGTGGTCTATAGTAACTGGATTATTATTATTGATGTATTTACATTTAATATAGCTCTTTAAAAATGTAGCTATTTTTACTACTTTAAGTGTCGGGTTGGGTGAGAGCTATCTATTTTTGTATTTGATTTATTTTAGGTACTTTGATTTTCTATAAGATAGTATTTTCCATAGTACTTTGTTTTATTTTTGCCAGAATTTGGCAGATTTAAAGGCACCTCAAGAAGTGGTTTTATTTACATCTTTCCTAAATAAACATTAGGGCCTAGTTTAGTTATCCTGCAGATTGTCCTGGAATTACAAAAGTTCCTTCTGGTAAAATCTGTGAATATTATATATAAAGAGAGGAAAAGGAAGAATTACCAAATTTGCAACCCATGCAGGGTGTTCTGCAACACTTGCAGGACACCCTGCAATAAAAAGTAATGTTTTCTTCTTTCTTTTTTTTTTTTTTTTTAATTTAAATTGTATCTGGCTTCATTATCACTTCACTTATTACCTGTCCACATGCAGATGGGACAAACTAACCTAGATTGAGCTTTAGCACCGTTGTTTCACTGTAATCAAGTCATATGGTTTATGTTTATCAGTGTATGTTATTCTGTATTAATCACATTAGCCAGGGTTAAATTGTCACCTGTTGTACATCTTAATGAGACAGTTTGTAAAAGTAAATAATCTGCAGTGTGTAGCTTTAGTTCTTACTGTATTGCATCAGAAGTAGAAGTGCACAATACAATTATTTTGTACGCAATGTAATAAGTATGATTCATGAATCCGTCAAGTTAAGTAAAAATGGTAATTTAATGAGGTGAAAGTCATTTTCAGAAATCAAGAAAAAAAACAGGTTCATCAATGCTGTCACAGCTTCAAAAATCAGGTACCTCTCAAATAGTCCTAGAATTGATCTGAAAGGGTACAACCTTAAAAAAAAGAAGACTGGTTCTGATACAGGGAGGGAAGGACAAGTAGTCATGGCTTGTGGTTCAGAATCGTCCCGAACGCTCTCTGTCTCTGGAGCGACGTCTCTCATGGTCACGGCCACCTCCACCTCCACCACCTCCACCTCCACCTCCTCGACCTCTGTCCCTCGAGCGAGATCGCCTCTCTCTTGAGCGAGACCGGGACCTATGACGGCTGTGCAAGTAAAGGAAGAGCAATTATAAATTGCTATTTAAAAAACAAACAAAAAAAATATTCCCTATGCATGCATGTTTACCAAAGTGACTAAATGTAAAAGGTAATGATGTGTTTGTACCCCTTCCTTCGACGCCCATAGAGCTCTCTCCTCAGTTCACGCGAGATGGGCTTCAGATGCATGAAGTTGCAGAAACCACCACGAGTGCATTCCCTGTGGAGAGAGGGCAACGTGGAGCAGTTTGAGCCAAAAGGAATAAGCAAATCACATGTGAGGTGTAAGACTGTCGATGGTGAAACTTCACACAGCGGCAGCAACAAGCTTAGGTATGACGATCTACAGAGATATCGACCTAAAAACCAAGACGTGCTGCATACTGTAGACTTTAAACAAAAGCTTTAGGTTGGCCGCTATGAATCACTGAAGATATTTTATATATATATATATATATATATATATATAAAAAATATAGATCCATCCAAGGAGGACAACAATACTGTATTAACTGTACACCTGGTGAGAGTTACATAATTATATTTAAACAAAACAAAAATTGACATCGTTCAGACATCATTTATTTTGTATTTAAGAAATTGTGAAATCATATGAATGACAATTAGGATGAGCCACAGATACATATTTTATCAGTATTTCACTTGAAGTCAACATATAAGTTCATCTGTACATAGAAAACCAGACCAATTTAAAGCATTTTACAGTTTCATTTTGAAGTTTGGCTAACACAAAAAAAATGTTGATGCAGTTTATAAAAATCTAAAAATGAGATGTCTGCTGACAGTGTTAATCCTTTATTTTCTAACAAAAAATAGGGTGTAGGACATTATATGTTTTAAAGGCTTCTTTATTGCAAAGGTGCACTCTTGTTCAAAGCGATAACGGAGACGTCCTACAGCAATACGTAAAACAGTCGAGGACTTGCTCCTTGTAATATAAAAAAACCAAACATTAATCTTATAGAATGAATGATTGTTTCAATTAACAAATGGTTTCTTCTGGTTCTTCATTTTAGTCTCTTAACCCTGCCCTCTCACAATCAGTTTTTGGTTCATTATTAAATAAGCTCTATGCTATCACGTAGCACTCACCCCATTTCATATTGGCGACAGCAAGCTTCTCTGAAGTCTGTGACGGGAGAGAGCTCAGCATGGATTGGCTGTCCATTAAACCATCGATTATTCAGGTCTATCACAGCCTTCTCCGCGTCCTCTTCATAACGGAACTACAAAAAGAGAGACAGAGTTTAGTTGAAGAAAAAGAATCCCAAGCTCTAGATGCACGCTATAAAAAAAGATCTTGGCATTCCAGTGGTGGTGGCATATGTGGCTTTTAGACCGGTCACCTACCTTCACATACACATTTCCTACAAGGTGGTCCCCAAGGTTGTCACATACGTTCATCTCCTCCACCTCTCCGTACTTTTCTTCCATCTCTGTGAAGACCTCCTGTGAGGATGAGAGAGAAACATTAAGTGTTAATGTTATGTATTTGAGTGTTCGTGCACTGTTCCCGCCCTCTTTGGTTTGGATAATCGTTCATACTTGTTAGCTTGATTCCCATGTTTGTAGGGTACATATGGAGAGATTGAGAAATTTGGTGCATTCGTTCACATGGAATAGCACTGCCGCTAGGGTTGGGTATCGTTCACATTTTAATCAGTACCGGTACCTGAAATTCAGTTCTGGTACCCAACTGTAACATTTTACACTCAAAACAAAAACCCATCCTTCTCTCCTCCAAAACCCATCCATACAACCTACTAAATTAAATAATTAATTTATTACTCACTTTAACTTTTATTCTTGTATGTGTATATTATTCTTTTTTTAGTTTTATAGTTTTAATTTCATCATGACTGTTTTTAATTGATCTTTAATGTTTTATGTAAAGCCCTTTGAATTGCTTTGTTGCTGAAAGGTGCAGTAGAAATAAAGTTGCATTGCCTTACAACCCCAGCTTGTCAGTCAGTCATCAGGGCATAGAAACCACCGTTGTGCCTGCTTTTCTCAGAGGAAGTTAACATCAACAGCTCCTATTGTATCATATCACAGTGAATGGTGACTGCATGAAGTTTTTAATAACTGTTACCACACTTGAAAGCACTTTATTGGCATTGCCGTGACTCACTGTGACTTCAACAAAACTGCAGAGTTTACGTAGTTTGCTCCAGTTTACTCCGTCCCGTAGACTGTATATTACTACAATATATACTCCGTCCATACATCTGTGTGTGTGTGTGTGTCGGAGCTCCGCTCTCTGTCAATATGCAGAGAAGACAGGGAAGCTTGTGTTTATGCGCATTCAGGTACCGAAATTTGGTTCCGTTTGATTTAAAGTGATACTGTCCTTGGTAGTACCAACGTAATTCGGCCGGTACCCATAAAAGTATAGCGTTCGGTAACCCAACCCTAACTGCCGCCCTGTGATTCCTGATGTTTTAAAAGAACAGTATTTATAAAAGTGACCCAATTATCATTATGCCTTCAACAGCTACATATTTTATATAGTTTTAGATTAATATGAGAAAAGCATGCTTTTATTGTTTCCTTAAAAGAAGTAAAAGAAAATATCAGTATCAGCTGCAAAATGGTGTAGTCAGAGTTTGAGGCAGGCCTGCACTACGTGAAACATTGAGGACTTACCTCAAAAAACTCATCATAGTGCTCCTGCATCTCCATGTCACTGATGGCACCTAGTGGTTATAAGTGAGAAAGATAATAGAAAAACATGGATATAATTGATAATTTCTGCAATACATTCTGTGGTAAACAAGCCCCTCAGTTGTCACATATTTCATGTTGCCCTTTATAGCGCCAAACTACTCTTTACTACCTGTAATCATCATAGTCTATCTCATCAAGTTCAGTCTGGCAGTACCTCAATGGCAGTGTTATACGTTGAACTTTTCATGCAACTTCATTCCTGGCTCACATTAAATTGTTGCTTTCAGCCAGTGGTTCCCAAACTTTTTCTGCAGCCATCCCTTTATATAGATACAAATACATTATTTTGTGTTTTTTACTTCACAATTGCTTTGGCAATCTAAACATCTGTTTTCCCATGCCAATAAAGCCCCTTTGAATTGAGATCAGATGTTTCTCCGTGAAGGAATGAAGACAGACAGACAGACAGACAGACAGACAGACAGACAGACAGACAGACAGAGAGACAGAGAGACAGACAGAGAGAGGGAACGAGACACAATGCGATTCAACTGTCAATCAGTTCCTTAGATCGTATTGTGGTCACCACTACGTGTTTTACTTTTCTTTTTTAAATAGTTGTGTTTAGTGTAGCTTCATGGTACTTACTCGTCCATGCTTTGCTAGCAAATATATTTAGTATTTAGTTTAACTTGGAGCTCCTATAGGGGGTGTGCCCCCCAGTTTGGGAACCACTTCTTTAAGCTAACTGAACTGCATTTTTCGCAGCTACTCAAAAAGCTAATATAACATCATAGAACTGGTACTACCTGATTGACTAATTAAAGATTGGTGGCCTACAATTCATTTTACCCTATCATTAAAATATTGATAAACATCCAGTTATAGTTTCTATTGTGCACTGCTTTATAAACAACTTTTCTCCCACTAATATTTATTTTGGAACAATTGTTCAAGAAAGTAATTGCTTTTCTAGAATTAAAAACAAATTCCAACAGCATGTCAACCTTTCAGCAGTGAGGGCTTTTACTAACATATGAGGAATTTACTAATAATTATGTTATCCTCATTCCACCTAAGGAATACTCTGCACATTTATTTATATATATATATATATATATATATATATATATATATATATATATATATATGTCTAGTATAGAAAGACTTACAGGTAAGGCCATCAGCAGACTGGGCACTATTCTGAGGGTTCCGGTAAATGTTCAGGAGAGCAATTGTCTGAAACACAAAAAATGTTAATCATCTGGATGATTTGTTTTGTGTTGGATATTAAAATTTCTTTTTTGGTACCAACCACAAAATATGTCAATAGCAGATGAAACAGTCAAATAATACTGGAAATATACTTTTGCTATCCTATGCTAACGGAATACATATAAATAACCAAAAAGTGCTCTAAATTTTCAGAACTTAATCTGTATAAATACTACTGGGATGCAGGGTTTAATCCCTGCCCTGTTGTCTGTCTGGTATTATTAGGATTCAAAGCTGGGTATGACATATGACTAGGATGTGTGGATCACAGTAAAAAACTAGTACAATTTAACTGAAGTCATGTCAAGTTTATTTGTAAAGCCCTAACACTAAACGTATGTACTGCAATTTTAGAACTAAGTTCAATAATTACTAATTGACATGGTAAAAATAAAGTTTTACCTTTTACTTTATCTAGGCTATATTAGGGCATTTTGAAACAAAAAAGTATGATGATACCTGGCTGAATGTCGGCTTGTTGTGTAATCTGGAGCAGCGATCGCCATGTCGGCAGGCACCAATTTTAAAATAAAAAGAGCAGTTGACCCTGAGGAAAAAGAAAAAATATTAAGATGAGACAAACGCAAAAACAGACTTTCTCGCTTTGTTTAAAAAGTGCATCACTTATATAGGGGTTTGAACAATACCAACAAAACAATTAAAATATGGCAAAGACAGCGTAAGTAAAATTATTTTTAGTTAGTGACTGGGTCTTTAGTTTATAATGTTTAGATTTTAAAAACGGGCATGGCATGAGTTGTTCTAGCAACATCTGCTAAAATAATAAAGACGTGTGATGGAATAAAAAGAAGTTGGAATGTAAGGTATAAAAGTAGTAAGAGGATAAAGATGTAACGGAGGCATTGAGACGTAAAACACCCCTAATAATAATAATATAATGTATAATTTATTAATCTCACAAGGGGACATTACAATTTAAACTCTGTTGTTATAGCACACAGGCCTGAATTACACACACATGCTCAGTACTTATCCATGCACTAAATGGAGAGACGCCAGAGTGAAAAGGTTGGGGTTTCGGTGCCTTGCTCAAGAGCACATTGGCGGTGCCCGGAAGGTGAATTGGCACCTCTGTTGCTACCAGTCCACCACCATACTTTGGTTCGTATGGTGACTTGAACCACGACCCTCCGGTTCCCAACCCAACTCCCTACTTACTGAGCTACTGCCACCCCCTCCACCTGCTCCCATTCATTCACGTTACACTGAATCTTTTACTTCTTACTTTCCAACACGATAGGGGACTGAGATTAAATGGTTGGGATGACGTTACAATTAACTTAACTACAGAGTGAGAAGCATGCTTGGTTGGTGACTATCCGTGTATTTCCCCACTGTAACAAAGGCTTCTATGGGTCTATCGTCAGCTAACTCAAGGGTAGATGGTGGTAGTTAGTTCACTAATACTTTTACCAGTGTTCAATTAATAAAGTGCTTATATTTCATTCAGAAAACAGTAACTCGTTAGGATTTTTTTTCTGAACTTCCCAGCACTGCTCAGCATCCAGATGTTGCAGGAGCTAGCTAGCAGTCGCGGCGCGGTATTTTACAAACGTTAGCTAGCTAGCTAGCTAGCACTAGCTTAGCTGTTAGTTGCTAGGCCAGTGCAACGTTGCCAGCTATAGACTGCAAACTCCGCTGGATACAGTGTTACTGGTAAAAGCGGACTTCAGCGGAAATAGCTCATAAAATGGCTTACCATTACATCAAATTAACGTTAAATACTTACTTATCTTTCTCAGTCCCAAAAATGGACGCCAGGTACTCCGCCATCTTGGCCCGCCTGCGTGCTCAACCAGCAGCAACAACGATAAGACTTCCGTCTCACCTCTTTCAAAATAAATGTCTAATATCCACAAACGTGTTGCCAACATTACTGATAAAATGTAATCATTCACAAAATCTGCACAAATTATATTAAACAGTTAATAAGGTGAACCTGTTCATCTAAATATATACACCTGCTTTGTAAACTCATACATACTCATGCAGACAGTACTAAAACATTATATACAATTTGTAGTTTTTGTTGACCCTGTCTGTGGAAACTAGTCTTGTGTCAGTATTATAGTCAAGATATTGTTGAAATCACGGAGGTTTAGAAAAACACTGCTCCCTGTCAATCTTTAATGTGCAGTCACTGAAAGTAAATTGTAACATAGTTTTTCACATGCCTAATATTCATCTACGTTTTTACAATCCTTTAAAACAATACCAGACAATGACCCCCTTTATTTTGAAGGCAAGACACCCAAACCGGATAATTGTCATATTGGTCATTTCCGTCTCGACCGTGACTTTCGGAACTTTCTTTATTTAAAATTATTTATTGTTTTATATTATTGAATGTACAAAACAGATATGGCAACATTTACATCCATACATTACATTAAAAGTGTAAAGCAACAACAGCATTGTAGTCAAAGATAGACATTTTATAAGATAACACAGTAAGTACTTTTAGAAATACATTCTGAACCGAATTTTAATATTAATAGAAAGGAGAAAAAAATAGAAAAATAAATTGAAATAAATAATGTAACCGACAAGGGGAAATACTGTTTAATTTCAGTTATCTGACACAGTGGGGTCCATCCATCCATCTAAAACAGCTTATCCGGGGTCGTGTGGTGCAGTGCACCTGACCCCAGCGGTTCCTCCCACAGGTGGTGGGCCTATGGGATAGAGTGGGGGGTGCCACGTAGCTTTTTCGGACTGGGCCCAGCCGGCTCCGTGGCAAACCCGGCCACCAGGCGCTTGGTGAAGAGCCCTTCATCCGGGCCTGGTTCCAGGTCATGCTTCCTCTTCCTCGTTGACTCATAGAGTTTTTTTTATCATTAGATAGGGCTCTTTACTTTTTCTTTTTCTTCAGACAGTTTTAGTCTTTCTGTACAGGAAGTCACAGAAACATTCACATCCTGTCAGGTCCCATTCAAATTGCAAGGGCAAGTGTTATTCATTTATATAATTTATTTATAATTTATACTCTTTATCGACCCCCTATGGGGAAATTACAATTTACACTTTGTTGTTGTTACACACTACAGGAGAGATGTCAGAGTGAGTGGGTTGCAATTGCTGAGGAGGCGCCCTGAACGGTTGAGGGGGGTTTGTTGCCTTGCTCAAGAGCACCTTGGCAGTGCCAGGTACGTTGGTCCGTACCAGGATGGCTTGAACCAGCAACCCTCCGGTTCCCAACCCAACTCCATATGGACTGAGCTACTGCCACCCCCCATGGGTATGGGGACGCCGCACAGTGCACACAGTCCAGTAGTGTAGTGTGTGAAACAGTGAATTACGTTGAGTTTCTCCATGGAAATTAATTTCTAATGCACGACCAAGACCTATTTATCTCCTTCCCACACCTTATTAACAACGTGTTATAAACAACAACCCAGCAAACTGAACAGAAGTGGGACAAAATGCAATGTGTTAATCAGCCAGGAAAGGCCAAACACAAGCAAACCTGTAGACTTCTTTGTAGAGAGGCTAAGACATGAGCACCAACAGGTCTTTGCAGATTGGGTACTGAGCAATACCACTCGACTCATAGACCTTCAAGGGCAAGTCTTTCGCCACATGCTTTCTACGCTTCTTCAACTCCCTGAAATGGGAAGACAGAGGGGTGTTTTTGGTGCACCGTTAACAGAAGAAGGAATAGCACAGATCTATCAGCTCTTTGAATACTTTAGTAAAAACCTTCATGTGGAGGGGTTGGTGTGCCAGGCTACAGCCAAAGACAGGCAGCCCTGAGGCAGAGGCTGAGTTCTGGAGCAGAGATCTAGATCTAGAGACAAGCAATTTCCACCCCAATAATGCAATTTGTTGGTTATGAATATCAGTCTAAGTTTTACTTCAGCTAAGGGACATAAAAAGGGGTCATTAGACAACCGTGAGGACACTATGTGCTTAAATTTTGGTCGGTGCAATTCAAAAGGTGTTCCAATTTAATGTCCCTATTTGTTGTTCATTCACAATGTTGCGTTGCGCAATGTTCTATCAATCAAACTTCATTTAAATTCATATTATAACTTTATTCAAACAAAGTTGACCAAAGTGCTGTACAGAAGAATAAATAAAAGATATAACTTTGAGTTTACGCTTTCATCATCAACTGAAACATGTTTATTTCAATTGCGAACCAATGAGTCGGCGCAAGATGGCGACCGTGGTGGTTGACGTTTGCTAAGCTCTGCAACACTTAACGGAGTACTTATGTTCTATAACAAGGCCAATGACTACGCAACTTGTTGAACTGTCAGTCTTCAAGAGCCACGCCGACGAGTAAGGTTAACTATCATTTTAGGAACTTTAAAGGCTAGAAAACAACCCTTTGTAGATAGCACGTGCAAACTGTTCAGGTACCTAGCATACCAAGCTAATAGCACGGAGCTAGTGGACCACAATGGCAAAGAGAGACGCTAAAAAGGGCCTAAAAGGGGGGCTGATAATGGATGTAGACCCGGATGGCACCTTTTTTGGGTTTGTGCTCACCACTTCAAGACTCTCCAATTAATAGTCCAAATCCAAAGAAAGTGTGTGCCAACAAAGATAAAAACGAGGTCTCAAACGCCGACATTCTCAAAGCAATCTTTGAGTTGAAGGAGCAATTCTCCGTTTTTGAACAACGGATAAATAAAAACACGGCAGACATCACTGTGGTGAAAGAAGAGGTGAAAAGCCTTGGATTTCAAGCAAAGGAGACGGAAAGATAAGGTTAAAGGCTTGATAAAAGCATTGAAGAAATAAAAGAGAAAACTGAGGAAGCCGAGCGCTACAGCAGAAGATGGAATTTGCGTCTCAACAACCTTCCTGAAAAAGTGAGTGAAGATGTAAGAGAGGAAGTCATGAAGATATTGAGTCAGATTGCTCCTGATGATAAAGCAAGCTCGGTTTCTTGGTCGATGCAGTACATAGAGTTGGGCGCCCCAGAGAGGATAAGACACCGCGTCCGATTGTTGTACAATTTAACATGCGTACCTTCAGTACAAGATTTGGAAGGACTCACGCAATGCTGAAGTTATGAAGAAGCTGAATCTCCGCATCGCCGAGGACCTGACACGCTCCGAGAGAGAATGCAGAAACAAACTGTGGCCCCTGGGTCGAGCAGGCTCGTAAGGACGGAAAGAAGACCAGATGGCAAGGTCCAGTCGCCTTCATCGATGGAGTGAAATTTGTTGCATGAATCTTCGTCTTGTATATTTCCTAGATATAATAACCAGGCAAGTAATTGTTCACAAGTGGACAATGATGTAGCCTGAAGTTAAATAAGGCCTTAAGACAGTTCAACGTCATATTGGTACTCCCAGTGTTCAGGGAATTTCTAATCACTACCAAAGGTTAAGGGTTCCTATTAGCTCTTATCTTCTATTTCTTAGTTGTAGGCATCAATTCTTCTTTTCACTTTTCCCTTATTTATTCAGTTATTAAACATCTTTTACTATTTGTATGGCAAATAATTTCATTAACCTTAAAGTGATTTCTCTTAATGTCAAAGGGTTACGAAACATCTCTAAAAGAAAGGCTATTTTTCTTTTCTGTAGACGATCTAGTGCAGATTTAATTCTTTTACAAGAGACTCACTCATGTGATGATGATAGGAAATTCTGGAGCAGTCAATGGGGGGACCAGATTTACTTAAGTCATGCTTCTAATCACTCAGCAGGTGTAGCTATTTTGTTTAATAAATTTAAAGGAGATGTGGTAGAATCTCACCTTTCTAAAGAGGGTAGATGGATTACTCTGGTTCTTAGAGTGAATAATGTAATTCTGATGTTAACCAATATATATGGACATAATAACAATGTTCTAGCAAAAAACATGTATACCCAAATAGCGGGAGAGTTAAAAAAGATGAAGGAAAAATACAAAGATGCTCACTTAATTATAGGTGGTGACCTAAATGATGCAGCAGATGATCAAATGGATAGATTACCTGCAAAGATCTCCCATAACTCAAAATTTAAACCTATATCACATTTGTGTGAACAACTTGGTGTAATTGATGTCTGGCGGTATTTACATCCTTATCAAAAAGAATATACATGGAGTAATGTTAGTGGCTCTCTACAATCTCGAATTGATCTTTGGTTAATTTCCTCTTATACTTTACAATATGTTTCTGAAACATTACATAGCTATGCCCCCTTTTCAGATCACAAACTGATAGTGGTCACTTTTGCTAATCCACAAGAGCAAACCAGAAAATCTCGTGGTTTCTGGAAATTTAACTGCAACCTATTAAATGAGGAAGCCTTTTGTAAATCAGTTGAAGTTACTGCTGGTGATATTTTCAATTGTAATGAACTTGGCAATATTCAAAAATGGGAATTCTTTAAATTTAAGATCAGAGAATTAGCTATTAAATTTAGTAAGGAAATAAAAAAACGTAATACTTTGAGAGAAATAGAAACAATGGCGGAACTGAACTCTTTGATAAATAAAAATACTCTTACCGAAGAGGAAAAATTAAAGCTGTCAAGTCTGAAAGAAGAGGTCGACCGATTATATATTACTATGACCAAAGGAGCCTTCATACGCTCTAGAGCAAAATGGTTAGAGGAAGGTGAGCGAAATACAAGTTATTTCTTTGCTCTGGAAAAAAGAAACTATAAGAGAAATAATATTACCTCTCTAAAAATAGATAACTATATAATCTCCAACCCATCTGATATAGCGAACTATACTTCCCGTTTCTATTCTGATCTATATAGCTCTCATTATAACTCAACAGAAGATGAGAATTTTATCAGCAAAATTAGGAAATTTATCCCACAAATTTCTAATGAATTTAAATCAGACTGTGATAAACCTATCTTAAAATCTGAAATTCTTGAAGCTGTAAATAAAATGAAAAAAGGGAAATCTCCCGGAATGGATGGTCTTCCTGTTGAGTTTTATAGATGCTTTTGGAACATAATTGAAACTCCATTTTTTAACATGCTAAGAGATTGTATCGATAATGAGGAAATGACTACTACTATGAAGCAGGGTGTAATAACCTTACTTCCCAAACCAGATAAAGATCCCCTTTTTATTAGAAAACTGGAGACCTATAACATTGCTAAATGTAGATTAAAAAATACTGTCATTAATTTTTGCCAGACGTTTAAAAAAGGATTGGGCCAAATCATAAATGAAACTCAAACTGGTTTTATGGCTAATCGGCATATAAGCTGTAATATAAGGCTTTCTTGATCTAATAGATTATTCTGAATATGTGGAATCTGACGCTGTAATATTATCGCTGGACTTTTATAAAGCATTTGACACAGTAGAGCATCAATTCTTATTTAGGTCACTCAAATCTTTTGGTTTTGGTGAAAAATTTATCTCTGGGGTTAAAATGCTTTATAAAAATATCAGTAGCTGTGTCATGCTATATCCAAATCCCCACCCAAAGTTTTTCAGTTTATAGATCAGTCCGCCAAGGCTGCCCTTGTCTCCATTCTGTTTCTCATTGTTGTTGAAATGCTCTCCTTACATATTTACGTTGTGACAATTTACAGGGTTTAAGGATTTTTGAAAGAGAATTAAAATTTCTCAACTAGCTGATGACACAGTTCTTTTCTTAAAAAATAAACAACAATGGAAACTCCATCAAAGAAATACAATCCTTTTCGCTAGCATCAGGTTTAAAACTCAATGTTTCGAAGTGTGAAATTCTATGTCTATATAACACTGATGAAAGCTTATGTGTGATATTCCTGTGAAAAATAGTATTAAATACCTTGGAATTCATATCTCTAAAGATCTAAAGGAACGACAAGAAAAGAATTTTAAGCCCAAAATACAAAAAATAAAAATATATTTAATATGTGGCTTCAAAGAGATCTGTCCATAATAGGTAGAGTTCTTTTGAGCAAAGCGGACGGTATCTCTAGATTTATTACCCTACCCAATCTTTGTATATCCATCAATCCCTCTGTAAAGAAATAATGACGTTTTTAAATTAACTTTATCTGGAAAAAACAAATGCCACCGATTAAAAAAGGGATTTTTAGCAGCCCAAGAAATGCAGGTGGCTTGGAAATATTGGACTTTATGGATGTGAACAACACCTTTAGAATTAAATGGATAAAAGAATGTTTAAAAGCTCCAGATTCCCTTTGGTACTTTATTCCACAGTCCATTTTTGGAAAAATGGGAGGCCTCCAATTTGTATTACAATGCAGTTACAATGAAATTAAGCTACCGCAAAAATTATCTAAATTTCATCAGCAAGCACTTAACGCTGCCAAATTATGTTTTAAACACAATTCTCTCCTCACAGAACTATTATATGGAACAAAGAGTTCATAACCAGAAAGAATAAGTCCCTTTATCTACAACATTGGGTTGACCGGAATATCATTTTCTTGCAGACTTACAAATGATGAAGCTCGACTTCTTAATTATGAGAATTTCTCAGGTCTAAGTTTTTCCTGTCACCCATAAAGAATATCAAATGGTAATAAATGCTATACCTAGTGGAATTCTTCAATTATTGAATGTCACTTTGAGAGTCAAGAATTGGATCCACCTTCTTTGTTGATGGAGTAAATATTAAAAATCATAAATGTACCAATAAACATATAAGGAACTTCTTCTACAGCAAAAGGAAAATCACTCCACGGGGAAAATTTGTTTGGAACTCTTTGTACTTCAACATTCACTGGGATCAACATGGCTTCTACCATACAAGTTTGTTATCCCCAATAAAGTGAAAGAACTGCATTTCAAATACTGGCATAATATTTATCCCACTAACAAATTTATCTCAATATTTGCGTCTGTGGATAATAAATGTGAATTTTGTAAATCTGAAGAAGAAACTATTGTACATCTATTTTGGGAGTGTCGGTTCTCTGTGGAATTCTGGAAAAAATGGAAAATTATTTAAATGTTCAAAAGAATCTCCAAATTAAATTAGAAGCAAAAGATGTTATTATTGAATATGATCACAAGAACAAAAATTACACAAGATTGTCAATTTACTAATTCTACACGGGAAATTTCATATCCATAAAGCAAATTTGCTAAATCGCACCAGCTTTCACACGCTTCAGAAATGAATTTCGAATCTTTTGTGAGTCTATCCAAGTCATTAATAGTAAGAAAATTATCTATATAGCTGATCTACTGCAAGATTTAAGGAATTATGATTGTATGCCTTTGCCCATCTCATCTTGTCTTTGTACTGTATTTATGTTCTTGATGTTTATATTTAATGCACTTTTTTTTTTTTTTCTTTTTTTTTCTTCTTCTTAAGATTCTATATATCTACTGTACAGTAAGGTTATTTTATTATTTTACTTATTTTAACATGCTGTTTTTTATTTATTTTTTACTGATGCCAAAATGTTCATCGAATGTTTAACATGTTTTGTAAAATTTAAGATTTATAAAAAAAAAAAAAATAAAAAAAAAAAAAATTGCGAACCAATCATTTTTTTAATGGTCATCTAGATGTTTCACTTTACAGTGCATCATATGCATGGATCAAATGTGATGTGCAGGAATTTCTGATAAAATGTTACATTTGCCTGTAAAGCGGACAGGAGTGGGCGTTGAAAAAAAAAAAAAAGCCACGGTCAAGTCGGAGAGTTCCAAGCTGTTTCAGCCTTAAGTCTGTACAGCAAGTCACCGAAAAACTCACGTCTTGTTAGGTCAGATTCTGATTTATTAAAATGTTATAAGACCCATATATCCGCTTAAATGCCACCTCCAATTGTTTTGATGAAAGAACAGTGACAGAAATGTGCAGGCTTTTCTATTAAAATGTTACTCACACAGTTGATGCAGACCATTTGACTTTTATTCAAAAAGGGGAATAATGAGATGTGATGTCCAAAAAGTGAATATCTTAAATTATTTAACGTTTTCTCTTTTAATTCCTGTCAGCTTGAAGAGTGTGCTACGATTTCTAAAATAAATTCAGGTGTCAGTAAAATAAGAACCATTCATTCTAAAGAATGAATAGAGGATAGAAGGCCAAAGGACCAGTGTGTGTAGATTATGGCTGAATCCCATTTCTCCATCTTACCCCTTGTAACCGAGTGGTAAGGGGTACGGGTGAAAACATACCTCTATGAAATGGGACACCACTTGGTTACATCACCATACAGTATTGATCAAACTTCCAAGATGCCGTCTGCAAGTGTTTCTATATGTTAATTGCGTGGGTTTTGACAACAGTGTTATATGCATTTATATATTTTATGTTCACTTTGGTGGTGCAGAGGCAGATGTTCTTATCTGTGTACTACTTAGGTCTGTTTGCAATAGATGCAGTATGTGTGTACAATCACAAGGTGTGTTGTATATTTGTTTTAGTCATCATTGTTTTGAATATCATTGATGTTCAGAAAAACATTTTGTTAACAAAAATCTGTCTTTATTGCCCAATAAATTAAACATAACAGGCAAACAATACATAAAATATATATTCCATAACTTACATACCACACACATAAAAAGGCAATCAAATGTGTAAAACTAAAACACTAACAAGACCACAAACAAACAAATAAACTACAGCTATTCTGATATTCCAGACCAGTCTGATGGCTGTTGGCCAGTAACCCTTCCCTCACATTTCTTTATCATAACCAACAACAACGTACAAGTGCATGAACAGGAATTAATTACAAACAATTACAACAATACGACACCAATGCAATAATGAATGGGTACAACATGAACACATGATTTAAGAGACTTCTGCTCATTTTCAGCCCGAAAGTGGATCAGCTGCCGTGTGTCCTGCTGTGTGATACAGGACGGTATAACTATATAAACACGTAGCGATGTCTCCAAGCCAAGTAGTGTTGTGCACTGATATCAAACGAAATTATCTGCTAATGGTTAGAACTGTAGACATGCACTGAGTCCATTCAAGGCAGAGAAATGCGGGACCGTTACATTAAGATTGTAACATTACCGTTAGCGATTTTTAAAAAGTTTCAATTAAGAACATGGTTGAAAGTATATATGTAGAGGATTGTATAGAACACAAATCAATTATTTATGCCAAAAATACTTACATTTATAAGTTTCTGAGGTCGATGCGGCAGCCATTGTTATACACCACTTTGTCTTAGCCCTTGCCCTTAATAAAAAAAAAAGAGAATTGGGACAGCACAAAGATAGAGAAATGAGATTCAGCC